>NC_069505.1:143212337-143512337 GCF_027579735.1 Bombina bombina | reverse complement strand
AATGGGTCTGACCAGCTTGCATTTAAACTGCTTGCTACTTGCAGACTGCAGTTGAAGAAATTAAGCATCTTTGGTGATAAGAACTGTTTGGGAGAATGATGGCCATGTCTGTTTCATACACTTCATCTGATCTGTGTGCTAGAAAACTGGTCGGTGTTGTCCATTTGTTATTAATAAAAAGTTAATTGAATGTATTCATGCACTATAGCAAGCAAACTTTTTTTTTTAATGTTTGTCTTTGTTTTGCAATATAAAAAAATCATTTTTTTATTAAAAAAAAGAATCATTTATTGTATATGTTTAATTCTCAATAAAGCTTGTTTAAAAATGTCTTGCAACATTCAAAATTGTAATATATACGGACTAATGTCACCAGGGAATGTCTTGGGCATATAAAAAATTGTTTGTAATCCCTGAGCTAGACATTTCTATTGAATGTAAGCTCTTGGGGACAGAGCCATCCTTCTCTTGTATTAATATGGTATGTTTTGCCTGTTTTATGTGTCTGTATTTATTTTTACCATAAATCAGTGTCACTGTGTACATATACACCTGTGCCTAATGCTAGCTACACAATTTAGTGCTGTGTTACAAATAAATTATATAAATAGCGTTGATAATACACAAGCACAATTATAGTGCACTATAAAAAAAAAAAGCATTGGAAAAACAAACCATTTTTTATTTTATCTCAATAATGCAGAATGTTATTTTGAGTAGGTGAACTCCAAAGGTGATTTATACAAGCATGCTATATATACAGTGCTTTCCAAACTGTGTGTCGGGACACACTAGTGTGTCGGCAGCAGTGTGTAGGTGTGTCCCTGCTTCAGCACAAATTTTGTTTTAATTTTTTTTTTGTTTCTGACTTTCCGCCTGCCTGCTATGCATATCACATGGTTGACACGTGATTGATACCTAGGGGGACACAGATCATCTTAACCTATTGGCGCAGCTCAGTGGGAACTGAAACTATTCCCATTGGCGGCACATTGGCTCCTGACTGCACGTGTAGTCTAATTAATTGGCTCGTGACTGCATGTATAGTCAGTGAGTGGAACAGCAGTGTGTATGCAGCGCGGGCAGTAGTCAATCGGACTCACCAAACTCTGAGGGCGGCAGCTTAAACGCTGAGCTGAAGTCAGTGGGGGTTTTTTTTGCAGCTAGCTCCCAGTAGTGCATTGCTGCTCCTGCTCTTGATATATGGATAGGAAGTGGAAGCTTAAAAATATTTGATGATGTAATGCGAGTGTCTTTATCTAATATTCCACTAAATATTCAGAAATTGTGTTCATCCCATTAACCTCATACATCCCATTAAAATAGTAAGAAGCTATTGGTGTTATTAAACTTTTTTTTAATTCTTGCACATACAAACTGTTACTTGTAAATACATTTCATTATTATATCATTCATGTATGTGTCCGTATCTCTTAAAACAAGTTAGTTTAACCTCCTGTTTGCTAGTACAACTGAATTACTGTGTCGCGAAATGATGTAGGTCTAAAAAGTGTGTCACCAACATGAAAAGTTTGGAAAGCTCTGTATATA
Source organism: Bombina bombina (assembly GCF_027579735.1). NCBI lineage: Eukaryota > Metazoa > Chordata > Amphibia > Anura > Bombinatoridae > Bombina > Bombina bombina. Next base: position 143,510,786 of record NC_069505.1, on the reverse strand, counting down.
TAGATGTGATATAACCCTTTGGTTGCCAGAGAGGATTGCAACATATTAACCAAGCAATAGGCTATAGTCTTCGCTGGCAGCTAAGCAGAGATCTGATGACAAAGGCAAATTACAAACATAGAGAGCAGACAGTGAAATTCATGCTCATGGGCTTAATTAAACGTTCTTTCTGCAAGTGAAAACATGATATCTGCCATTTGTAGCATCCACATGATCAGTAAATAACAGCAACATTTATAGTTGTGCATCCAAATAAATAAGCACAAATACTCTCAGAGGGAAAATATCTTTCCGTTTTAAAGCAAGCAACATAACTTCTTTTTAAAAGAAGGGTAATGAAAAATCTGATACAACTGAATATAAGTACAAACGGATATTCAAACGTCCACTTAAAGGGACCTTTTGAGATTTTAATTTCAAATGTTTAATTATGTATTGTAAAACAATTTTTTACTTTTATTAATTATGTTGTCCATGTTTCTTGTAATTAAGCTCTGAAAATTGTGTTTTTGTTTATTTTTAATTCTCAGACCTGGAAAAGCATCCTGCAGACTTCTCAAGCATAACCTTTCTACATATAATTCTCTAGCTTGCTTTAACTGATATATAGTGAACTTTATACTAGCAATTTGACCGTGGCTAGCCTTTTCTGCAGTCTTGATTGACTGCTTCAAATTAGTAGTGGGTGGAGCCTGGTTATTTAAAAAAAAATGCAGCAAACAAAAATGTTTAAAATTGGCTAATATTTTATAGACACTGTCACTTTAAAGGGGGCTCTTGCATTTTGCCCAAGCTGAAGAAGTGAAATATAACACTTGAATGAATTTAAAGATGCAACAGTAAACAATTTAATAAAATGAAGCTCAATAGATAATTTTGTCCTAGTAGCCCTATAAATAATAATTAAATAAATGTGCAGGATTTTAGGTTTCAGTTGCCTCCAAAATTTGCCCCATGCTGCAGTTTATGTTTTATCTATTATAATAAGGGGCAAGCGTTCGGCCAACCAGAGCGGACTATTTTCCCCAATAGATTGTACACAGTGCTCTGATCATTCTTCACTGTTTACTCTGAGGGCTTCATTCAACATAACGCATGAAACCCTTATGCATGTCAGCCCATGAGCCTGCTGCGCAAAATCTATTTGGGAGAGCAGTTACCTTCTGATTGGCTGAAAAGTTTACCCCTGGTTTTAATAAAAAAATAAAAAGTTGCGACAAGAGGGTTAGATGGAGTGTACAGTAATATAAAACATTATTATCGGTATTTACACAGCTTTAACATGTTTTTTTGGAAAAATTAGTCTTTTGAGCTTTATTTTATTTTAATGTTAACTGTCCCTTTTCAATGGGTGTATATAAAACAGCATTAATTGCATATATTAAAAGATTAAGGATGAAAAAAATATGTTAAAGCTGTTTAAAGGGACAATCAACTCCAAATGTTTTATTGTTTAAAAAGATAGATAATCCCTTTATTACCCATTTCCCAGTTTTGCATAACCAACACTGTTATATTAATATACTTTTTACCTCTGCGATTACCTTGTATCTAAACCTCTGCAGACTGCCCCCTGATCACATGACTATTTATTATCTATTGACTTGCATTTTAGCCAATTAGTGATGTGTTGTGCACAACTCTACAGGTGTGAGCACAATGTTATCTATATGGGCCATATGAACTATCAGTCTCCTGTTGAAAAGCTAATAAAAAAGCATGTGATAAGAGGCTGTCTGCAGTGGCTTAGAAACAGGCAGAAATTTAGAGGTTTAAATGTTATAAATTATATTAATATAACAATGTTGATTGTGCAAAGCTGGAGAATGGGTTGTAAAGGCATTATCTATCTTTTTAAACAACAGCAATTTTTGTGTTGACTGTCCATTTAAATGTATATTCAAAACTAATCTTTTAAGGAAAGATACCATTGGTTGACATGGACATACAGATAATTTTTTTTCTTTTTTTAGAATAAGAACATATATGTTTTCTTTGAAAAAAGTAATATACTAAAAAAAGAAATCCTTAAAATTATTTTAATGTCCCTTTTAAGAAACACGAAGTTATATCTTTTGCATGTTGCTGTTTATTAATATTATTATTGTTTATTATATTATTGTTTATTATTATTTTTACCATGTACAAAAATGATGTGTCGGTTAGATTTTCATCTCATTAAATACAAAAAAAATAGCCTGGAACTTTGAGATAATCAGCTATAAATGTAACCACCTGATTTAGATATTGTGAAGAGCACCAAATTTGTTTCCAATTAAAACCAGTGCATGACAAAAGCCACTAACAAATCCGGAAAAAGAAAAAAAAAATTAAAATTAAAGATTTGTCTAACCATTGCAGGTTACCTATGAATTGGAACAGTGACAACAATTTAGAGCAAACGATTGATAAGAGGCAGAATACTCTGCCTCATAATTCAATGCATTTTGCTAATTTTTCCACTTAAATTCACCCGTACAGATCACTAGCTAATGCATATTTGAAATTAACTAGCTTATCAGTTCTAAAAAGAAAATTAAATGGCTGGGAAAATTAATATTGTAAAGATGATTATTTTCCCAAGATTGCTGTATCTTCTGCAAAATTTGCCCCTATTTATAAAATCTAAGCATATAATTAATTTTCGTAAATCATTACGAGAGTTCTTCTGGGGTAAAGGCAAAGCGAAAATTTCATTAGCTAAATTGATGCAGTTAAAGGAGTTTGCTGGATTGAGTCTTCTGAATCTATCTAAATATAATTGGGTTTGTATGGTTAAAATGGTAGTAGATTGGTTACTGGGTGTTGGCCAGTGTGGCCACTTCCAGTTAAAAGAAATTGAGGTAGGAAAAATCTGATTGGCTGATTGAATCAGCCAATCAGATTCAAGTTCAATCCGATTGGCTGATCCAATCAGCCAATCAGATTGAGCTCGCATTCTATTGGCTGTTTCGATCAGCCAATAGAATGTGAGCTCAATCTGATTGGCTGATTGGATCAGCCAATCGGATTGAACTTGAATCTGATTGGCTGATTCAATCAGCCAATCAGATTTTTCCTACCTTAATTCCGATTGGCTGATAGAATCCTATCAGCCAATTGGAATTGAAGGGACGCCATCTTGGATGACGTCCCTTAAAGGAGCCTTCATTCGTCGGTAGTCCGTCGGTAAAGAAGGATGTTCCGCGTCGGCGGGATGAAGATTCAAGAGCCGGCTTGGAAGATGACATCGCCCGGATAGAAGACTTCTTCAGCACCTCTTGGAAGATGACATCGCCCGGATGGAAGACTTCTTCAGCGCCGCTTGGAGGATCACTTCATCGGATGGAAGATTTCTTCAGCGCCGCTTGGAGGATTAACTTCTGCCGGTCCGGGTCTCCTCTTCAGTTCCATCGCTGCTCGGCTGAGTGAAGACGACTAAAGGTAGGATGATCTTCAGGGGATTAGTGTTAGATTATTTTAAGGGGGGTTTGGGTTAGATTAGGGGTATGTGGGTGGTGGGTTTTAATGTTGGGGGGGTTGTATTTTTCATTTACAGACAAAAGAGCTGAATTCTTTGGGGCATGCCCCACAAATGGCCCTTTTAAGGGCTGGTAAGGTAAAAGAGCTTTGACCTTTTTTAATTTAGAATAGGGTAGGGCATTTTTTTATTTTGGGGGGGTTTGTTATTTTATTAGGGGGCTTAGATTAGGTGTAAGTAGCTTAAAATTGTTGTAATATTTTTAAAATGTTTGTAACTTATTTTTTTATTTTTTGTAACTTAGCTTTTTTTATTTTTTGTACTTTAGTTAGTTTATGTAATTGTATTTAATTGTAGTTATTTGTAGGTAATTTATTTAATTAATTTAATGATAGTGTAGTGTTAGGTTTAATTGTAACTTAGGTTAGGATTTATTTTACAGGCAATTTTGTATTTCTTTTAGCTAGGTAGTTATTAAATAGTTAATAACTATTTAATAACTATTCTAACTAGCTAAAATAAATACAAAGTTACCTGTAAAATAAAAATAAATCCTAAGATAGCTACAATATAATTATTATTTATATTGTAGCTATATTAGGGTTTATTTTAAAGGTAAGTATTTAGTTTTAAATAGGAATAATTTATTTAAGTATAGTGTAGTGTTAGGTGTAATTGTAACTTAGGTTAGTTTTTATTTTACAGGTAAATTTCTCTTTATTTTAGCTAGGTAAGCTATTAAATAGTTAATAACTATTTAATAGCTATTGTACCTAGTTAAAATAAATTGAAAGTTGCCTGTAAAATAAAAATAAATCCTAAGATAGCTACAATATAATTATTATTTATATTGTAGCTATCTTAGGGTTTATTTTACAGGTAAGTATTTAGTTTTAAATAGAATTAATTTAGTTCATAATAGAAATATTATTTAGATTTATTTAATTAATATTTAAGTTAGGGGGGTGTTAGGGTTAGTGTTAGACTTAGGTTTAGGGGTTAATAATTTTATTACAGTGGCGGCGGTGTAGTGGGGGGCAGGATAGGGGTTAATAAATGTATTATAGGTAGCAACGGTGTAGGGGGGGGCAGATTAGGGGTTAATAAATTTAATATAGGTTGCGGTGGGCTCCGGGAGCGGCAGTTTAGGGGTTAATATGTATAGAGTAGCTTGCGGTGGGCTCCGGGAGCGGCGGTTTAGGGGGTAAACACTTTATTTAGTTGTGGTGGTGTAGGGGGGACAGATTAGTGGTGTTTAGACTCGGGGTACATGTTAGGGTGTTAGGTGTACACAGCTCCCATAGGAATGAATGGGATGTCTGGCAGCAGCGAACTTGTACTTTCGCTATGGTCAGACTCCCATTGATTCCTATGGGATCCGCCGCCTCCAGGGCGGCGGTTTGAAAACCAGGTACGCTGGGCTGGAAAAGTGCCGAGCGTACCTGCTGGGATTTTGATAACTAGCAAAAGTAGTCAGATTTTGCTGCACTTGTGTACGGAACATCTGTAGTGACGTAAGAATCGATCTGTGTCGGACTGAGTCCGGCGGATCGAAGTTTACGTCACAAAATTCTACTTTTGCCGGTCTCTAGCCTTTGATAACTAAGGCGAATCAGCCTCGCCACAAATACGCTGCGGAATTCCAGCGTATTTGAGGTTGACGGCTTGATAACTAGGCCCCACTTTGTTTATATGGTTAAGGTAACTATTGGTGATTTTAGTTGGGATATGTTTAATCCGCTCTTACGTCTTTTTAAAGCAGGTATATATTCTATATCCCTGTGGTATAGATTGCTAATGCGAAAGGAAGGTAAGGACAATATGAATAATTTAGTGTTGAAATGGGCTTGGGATTTGAGCGGGATTAATAATGACATGATCCAAAAGAGTATAGCAAGAGCATGGAAAGCCACCCTCCTTCTGTCATGGCGTGAATCTCATATTAAACTTATAAATAGGTCTTATATAACACCTAGCAGGATGGCCTCTTGGGGCGCAGATACATTTATAAGTTGTTCAAGATGTAGTCTTCACCTCGCTAATTTAATACACTGTATCTGGGACTGCCCGAAAATCAAACAATTTTGGCACAAGGTCTCCTTCTGGCTCTCTAAGATTATACAACAAAATATATATCATATTTTTAAAAGAGGGAAGTAATAGGCTACATAACAGTAGATTTATTATTTTTGTAGAATTATGTGCAAGAAATGTAATTTTCAGTTCTTGGAAATATAGAGGGGGTCCTAGCTTTACTCAGTTTCTAAGTAAATTAGAGGGAAAGATGACAGTTGAACAATTTTACTATGTGATTAATTCAGAAGCCGAGGTGGCAGTATTTTTTAAAAAATTGGGAAACTTTTTTACCTCACTTCCAGTTGGAGCTCAAAAACAAATTTATATGCCCTTTTATAATTCATCAAATGTGCAAGGTGCCATCCTAAGAGAAGAGATTGGCTGGCTAAATGAGGTGTACGTGAAGCTTGGTGGGGTTTTCCCTCCTTTCCTTTTTTTTTTCTCTCCCCTATCCGTCAAGCGAGAGAACAGAAGGGAGGTTTTAAGGGGATATTTTCTGTTAGGTGAATAAGAAGGAAAATGGGTTATAAATTGTGATTTTGTATTAATTGTCTGTTTAAATTAAGGTCTTATTAAGACCTAAATATGTATATGAAAGTAATTAATTTCTGTATTTGTGGTTTGAGATTGCCACTTCTCTTTTTTTATTTTATTTTTTCTTGTTCATGTTATCTTTCATGTAACCCAGATAATAATAAATACAAATTTATAAAACCAGTGCATGACAAATGCCGCTAACAAATCCGGAAAAAGAAAAAAAAAACAATAAATTAAAGATTTGTCTAACCATTGCAGGTACCCTATGAATTGGAACAGTGACAACATTTTAGAGCAAACGATTGATAAGAAGCAGAATACTCTGCCTCGTAATTTAATGCATTTTGCTAATTTTTCCACTTAAATTCACCCGTACAGATCACTAACTAATGCATATTTGAAATTAACTAGCTTATCAGTTCTAAAAAGAAAATTAAATGTGAAATTGAGTTTCCACATAAAAAAAAAACAAATCAGGAATACAGGTAGACAGATAAATGGACAGGATAGACGGACAGACAAAGAGAGAGATATAGAGAGACAGACAAAGAACATATAGATCATCAATAGAAAGATAGTAGAGATGGATAGAGACACATAAATAGACAAGTTATTCATTTGTAGGTAATTGCTCATTACACATTCTTTGTTTTCTTCACACTTAAAATCTTAAATATATACTTGCAGTAAATGAATCTTTAAAGAACAACCCTTGACACAAGCTACTGCATATATTACTACATAGCCCACAGGAATACAGCCCTCAATTCCTCCTGTATTTGTTTGATACATTTTGTCCTGTCTCTTAAAACTATTGTATCATTGTTGTACTTTTTATCTTTTGTACTCATGGACAGTGCTGTGGAACCTGTTGTTGGTGCCTTATAAATAAAGTATAATAATAAAAATAATACATGACGTAAATACATATACATTCTTCCCTACAGTTCTATGTATCTAAAGAAGTTTCCTTACCTCTGCAAACACTGCAACACTGATTTTCTGGCAGAATATGATCTTCCTCTGTGCAGTTCAATACCGGGCAGGGTTCTAGTACTTTTTGTAAAACTCCATTCTGTAAGTAAATGTTAAAAAATATAAGTAAAAAAAAACAACCAGTGAGAAAAGCAAAGGCCATCTGTGTTTCGTTAGATAGCTTTAGCATTTTGATACATTGAACTAACAACAACTTGCAAGTAAAATTCAGTAGTTTTCCCATATGCTCAAAGCTCTAAAATGCTGACACATCTCAATAATGTTAATTTATTTATACAGATTCAGTATGTGGATTCTATTTATCAAGCTGCAAACACAGCTTTGGAGCTCCTTCAATGCAGGATCTCATGGGGCGAGGCAGCAGCGAACAGTTAAAGGGACACTGAACTCAAATTTTTTTTCTTTCGTGATTCAGATAGAGCATGAAATTTTAAGCAACTTTCTAATTTACTCCTATTATCAAATTTTCTTCATTCCCTTGGTATCTTTATTTGAAATGCAAGAATGTAAGTTTAGATGCCGGCCCATTTTTGGCGAAAAACCTGGGTTGCTCTTGCCAATTGGTGGATAAATTCATCCACCAATAAAAAAGTGCTGTCCAGAGTCTGAACCCAAACAAAAGCTTAGATCCATTCTTTATAAAATAAAGATAGCAAGAAAACAAAGAAAAATTGATATTAGGAGTAAATTAGAAAGTTGCTTAAAATTGCATGCTCTATCTAAATCACGAAAGAAAAAAATTGGGTTCAGTGTCCCTTTAATAAGAAGCAACCACTCCACCACCTCTTAGCGGTTTAAAATCAACCCAGACTATTTCTACAAGCAGCTGCTCTTGTGCATTTGGCTGCATGAGAGCAGGGAGTAGCTTTGTACAAGTGGATGTTTGTGCAATGATAAACACTGGCAGCTTGATGCTGCCCACTACCCGAATTGGGAACTTGTATGCCCACACGTTTTTAAATGTGGGCCTTTGTGTTTTTTGAGAAAATGGAAATGTAATCTTTAATGTAATGAAATGCAAGGTTGATTTTGAAGATATTTATACTTTGAAGCTCAAAGTTCAATTTTTTTCATATTTTTTTTTTTTCATTTTTACATATGCTCATTGAAAACATCAAACATCACAGTAATTATATCTGTGAAGTTGGAAGTCATTTGAGTATAACGTGTTTTGACACACTTTAAATATGTACTTATTTGTGACAATATGATTTTTTTTTTAAAGATGCAGCACAGGGATACCCAGATATATTAAATAATAATATGTATATATACATACACACACACATACAGGTATATACTGTATATATTTTATTTTATATTAAGAGGTATCTTGCACTCACTGCTCCAATTCACATCTGCCTGGGTGCTCTTATCAAATTAAATCCTTTATATAAAACACCAGTCCATAGAAAGGCACAATCTATGGACTGGTGTTTTATATACAGTATAATATTTATAGATATACTTTTAAATAGTGTTCTTTCATATGCATGAAATAAATATTTTGAGTATAACAACCCTTCAAGGAGTAATTCCCATTGCAAGCAGTATACATCCCAGTAAACCATAAGCAACACCAGATGTATTTTTGGAAGGAAAGATGTTTTTGCCATCTGCAGAATAAATAATATTGTGATTAAATTGTAAGTAAACATTTCAAGAAGTTAAATGGATATGTTTTATCTACTTAATTAACATATAGAAAATAAATACAATCGGTGAAGCATAATTTGATAGTGTTGAATTAGTAAAATAGATACAAAATATACTAAGGAGTTTTAGAGGCAGATATTAAAAATTTAAATAATCCGATTACAAGGTGTAGAAATTACAGAAACAATTAATTCTATGGCAAAGGGGAAAGTGCCTGGACCTGATGAAATGCCAGTGGAATTTTATAAAATATTAAATGAGTTCACCAATCATAAAAAAATCTGGACACAGTCTCACCCTCTAAGCCTCTCAAATCAGACTGAGATCTCCCCACTCAGTCAAAAGGTGAATTTTTATGAGTGGCGCTACCAAGCTGAGGGTACACTTAGTTTTTATAAAATGACTTAAGTCTATATGTATACTAATTCACATATATCACACTGTCACAATAATTGTGAATGGCGCTATTCAGCTCAGGGTATATTTGATAAGTATATATGTATAATAAATCACATAGAGTAAGATGTACAAAAATAGAGTATTTATTTAGTTCACCAATGTCGAATATTTACTATATTGATATTAAAAAATATATTAAAACAGTAAGGAGTTGTGGCCACAACTAATATGAATCTTTACAGGGAGTGCAGAATTATTAGGCAAGTTGTATTTTTGAGGATTAATTTTATTATTGAACAACAACCATGTTCTCAATGAACCCAAAAAACTCATTAATATCAAAGCTGAATAGTTTTGGAAGTAGTTTTTAGTTTGTTTTTAGTTATAGCTATTTTAGGGGGATATCTGTGTGTGCAGGTGACTATTACTGTGCATAATTATTAGGCAACTTAACAAAAAACAAATATATACCCATTTCAATTATTTATTTTTACCAGTGAAACCAATATAACATCTCAACATTCACAAATATACATTTCTGACATTCAAAAACAAAACAAAAACAAATCAGTGACCAATATAGCCACCTTTCTTTGCAAGGACACTCAAAAGCCTGCCATCCATGGATTCTGTCAGTGTTTTGATCTGTTCACCATCAACATTGCGTGCAGCAGCAACCACAGCCTCCCAGACACTGTTCAGAGAGGTGTACTGTTTTCCCTCCTTGTAAATCTCACATTTGATGATGGACCACAGGTTCTCAATGGGGTTCAGATCAGGTGAACAAGGAGGCCATGTCATTAGATTTTCTTCTTTTATACACTTTCTTGCCAGCCACGCTGTGGAGTACTTGGACGCGTGTGATGGAGCATTGTCCTGCATGAAAATCATGTTTTTCTTGAAGGATGCAGACTTCTTCCTGTACCACTGCTTGAAGAAGGTGTCTTCCAGAAACTGGCAGTAGGACTGGGAGTTGAGCTTGACTCCATCCTCAACCCGAAAAGGCCCCACAAGCTCATCTTTGATGATACCAGCCCAAACCAGTACTCCACCTCCACCTTGCTGGCGTCTGAGTCGGACTGGAGCTCTCTGCCCTTTACCAATCCAGCCACGGGCCCATCCATCTGGCCCATCAAGACTCACTCTCATTTCATCAGTCCATAAAACCTTAGAAAAATCAGTCTTGAGATATTTCTTGGCCCAGTCTTGACGTTTCAGCTTGTGTGTATTGTTCAGTGGTGGTCCTCTTTCAGCCTTTCTTACCTTGGCCATGTCTCTGAGTATTGCACACCTTGTGCTTTTGGGCACTCCAGTGATGTTGCAGCTCTGAAATATGGCCAAACTGGTGGCAAGTGGCATCTTGGCAACTGCACGCTTGACTTTTCTCAGTTCATGGGCAGTTATTTTGCGCCTTGGTTTTTCCACACGCTTCTTGCGACCCTGTTGACTATTTTGAATGAAACGCTTGATGCATCCCTCTGCAAGATATCTCACTATTTTTGACTTTTCTGAGCCTGTCAAGTCCTTCTTTTGACCCATTTTGCCAAAGGAAAGGAAGTTGCCTAATAATTATGCACACCTGATATAGGGTGTTGATGTCATTAGACCACAACCCTTCTCATTACAGAGATGCACATCACCTAATATGCTTAATTGGTAGTAGGCTTTCGAGCCTATACAGCTTGGAGTAAGACAACATGCATAAAGAGGATGATGTGGTCAAAATACTAATTTGCCTAATAATTCTGCACTCCCTGTAGTTAAAAAATGTAATCCTATTCAAAGGCAATTCATTTGTTAACACTGAAAGATTGCTAATATAATACCCAGATGATTACCTAGATAACAAAATAACTTTGTGCAAAGTGAAAAAAACAAATTTACATTTGATATTTGCCAGCTTAAGTAACTGTTAGATGAGACGATTTCAAAACAAATAATATTCATAGTGAAACTTAAATGTCCCAATGTGATATCAACTTCCAATAGATGATATTCAGTCCTTTAAAGTGAAATTATAATGTCCGTATAGTAGAGAAACCCCAGTTAAACCCTATGTGTGATCTAATTGCTTACATTAGTCAATGGACAGGTTTCTCAGTCATTTGAATAAAAACAAGGGTGCCCTATATCCCCTTTGTTATTCAACCTTGCCCTGGAACCTATTCTGACTTGTCTTAGACAAAGCTATAAAGGTATCGCAGCTGATGATATGCTTCTCATTGTGGATAACGCAAGTCATAATATTCCCGAAATAATTACTATTAATACAATAATCTAATGGAAGAATGTGGTATGCTCTCAGGTTTTAAAATTAATCTTGATAAATCAGGGATCCTTTAGTTGGATATATTCCCTCATATTTCACATCATAAATGGTCATTCACTGAGACTTTAATCTCAATTACTTATTTTGGGTATAAAATTACCAGGAATTTGAATGAATGGTATAAGTTAAATTTTTCCCCAATTATTAAAAGTATACAAAATTGACCTTAATAATTGAAGAGATCTCCTACTTTCAATAATGGACTGGATACATTTAATTAAGATGATTATATTACCAATAATTTTATATCCGTTACAAATGCTTCCATTGTTGTTGAAAAAGGAAGATCTGCAAGTAATTATTAAAATATGGAGGATATTTATATAGAAGTAAAAAAAAACTAAAAATAAAAGGGATAAAGCTCCAGATTGCGTACCAGAAGGGAGGTATGCAACTCTAACAAATCTGGAACACAAAAATTGGGTGAATTTATATAAATATGTATACGATTGGCAAAGTCAGAACTTTTTACACTGTTGAAAATAGAGTAATCTTTGGTATCTCTCTTAGCATTATCTTTTCTGACTCATGCAATACAATCAGAAATCCCTGTTAGAATAGCTTGAAATGTATTATTTAAAGATATTTTAAGTGCCTGGGGGAAAAGTCTCAAACATTTGCAATATCATTTTAAAGAAATAGTGTTTATTCCCCTAGTATGTAGCCCACAATTTCCAGAGGGATATAGTACTAACAGTGTCTATCATTTATAGAAAGTGAATGGTAACCTTTCAGTTCAACATTTAGTCAATCAAGAAGACAAATACATACTAGCTTTAAATGATTTACAAGTAAAATTTGGAATCCCTCATAAACATTTTTTTGCTTATCTTCAGACCCAACACTATATTAGTCAAATGATTAGGGATAACTCTAAAATATGGTCTCAGGAACAAATCGTAAATCGAATTAAAGCTTTTGAACAGGGCAGATTTTCTATATCCAGATCCTACAGGGCTTTACAAATCCCTATAGAGATAGAGGCTACAAGATGCTTAGAAATAATGTGGCATAATCAGATTATATGGGATAATATCACTTAGATAGTTTTCAAGAACATTAAGCATGTCTGGAGGACATCTTTAGCAGCTCATCACAGAGACAAACAATTAAAATTGTTACATAAAGTGTATGTTACACCTAAGTTACTAGTTAATGGTGAAACCAGACAGAGAATAAATGTAAAAAATGCTCATATCCAGAACCAGGTTTATTACTAATGGTACCGCCCTACAGTTTTCATTTTGTGCTAAAATAAGATATTGGATATTAAAGACTTAAGACATGATTATTGATATAGGAAAAAAATTCTCTTTTTTGATTCATAAAATATTGAAGATCATGATTTCTTTCATTTTAATTAGGAGAAAACTGATCAGACAAAAATGGATCCCTGATAAAGATCCTTCATTTAAACAATTTAAGATGAATACTCAATCACCAGTAATGATTGAATTAAATTATGTCAGAGGAGAAGAAGAAAAAAAGAATAATCTTTTCTAATGAAGAAATGGGAAAAAGATATATTCAAACTCCCTCTTTCGACACAACAATTAATTCTTAAACCTTTGCTGAATTCTCAATATATACTTGAAGCCAAAGTGAGAGTTGAATAGCTGCATATCTCATGAAGGTTACGTTAGCATTACTGTATAAAAACTGAAATGGGAGAATAGGGACAGTAATTATATTAATGTTTTCTTCAGTTTACTTGTGTTTTATATATTGTTCAGGGCTGATGGTACTTGCTTTAATGATTTTTTTTTCCTGGGTTTGAATTAAGAAATAAACATTATCAGAATCTGTTCTTGTTAGATTAAATTGTTAATAGGTGTTAGAGAGGTGGGATGGGAGAAAGAAGGTCTTTTTTGCCCCCTTTTTTCCCTTCAGGTGTACTTAATCCTCCTCACTTTTGCATGAGGTCATGCCCCCTCCTCCATGCTGTGTGTGTATGTATCCCAGACAATATGAGACTATGTACACACTAGGCAGCTGGAAGTATTGTCTTACCCTTTGCACTGAGTAATACCTGTATATTTATTTGTAAGTTCAGACCCTCTGCACAAGTGGTAGAAGGGGAAAGGGGTGTACTATGCCAGTGATCTTAAACTCTGCACCATGACCTTTTTAACAGCAGCAAAGAATAAGGATATCCTTTGCAGTGGCCCTTCCATGCTTTGAAAAGTAGCTGCAGGATTAACCGGACTGTTTAGAGTTTTTGATATCGCATGTGATACACCTCTTTAAAATTTACTGCTTCACTATAAAAGGAGCCCTTTTGCCGGTATCCCATTAGAATCTTGATAAAGGACTTATCCGAAACGCGTTGCTTCTTGTTTTGGCCTAGTGAGGCCATCGTAGTCTGTATTATCAGGCCATCTCCACCAACCCGGCTTTTGAAATAGAGCTGACGAGTAATCCACGGTCTGTATCGAGACCAGACGTTGCGTTCCCTTGGAACGGAGCTGTTTACAGAGATCCTAAACTGTAAGTTCGGATTGACACTTGTAAATATACTACTATCAGCATACTTTTGAGAAAGTTTTTCTCTGTCTGCATTCACAGTTTCGACTCCTGTGGAATTGATGTGGTTACACATTGCTGGAAGAATATTGTTTTCCCTACATGCAGTATTGGATATCCTTTTTGTGTAACTCATATGAGAAAAGGAATGTCCTTTAAGAGACTGATTTTTGCACAATAACACTGCTCTCTTATGGATACTATATAGCAAAGCATTATTTTGTTTCCTGCAAACTAATTGTGTCTGTTTTTTAACCCATTTGCTTAGCTTTTATAACGCTAATTGTGCCTGCTTTTATTTAACTGCGTGGCCACTATAACGCATACTACATTTTTTCCAATTAGTTTTTTATTGTTGTATTGCAAACATCATTACATACATATGTGTTGTGCACTTGTGTGCGCTATTGTGTCTATGAACTAGTTGTGTATACTAATGCACTGTGTATACTAACCAATGATTTCTGCTTGAATGAATTGTATTTGTATGTCTTTTAAGAGTTTTTAACCCTTTTCGTGTGTTATAAAAGAAATCCTATCTTTTATTATAGTTAAACTTAGCCTCAATAAAGAGAACCGCTCTTATTGATTTAGCGTTAGCGTCAAAATCCTGACCTTTAGCGCAGAAAGATCTGGCCTTTTTTCATAAACTTGTTAATATTATCTTGGGGATTATATTAATCTTTCTGCTTTCTTTTTGTGGCGCATCCTCCCCCTCCCCCTCTCTATTATAGCGCTTTTCTCACTCTTTTCTTGGGATAAGTAACATCCACCCTATGGAAAGTTAAAAAAAGTCCCGAACTAGTTACTGTAATGCTTGTGGAATACTCCTCGGCCAGTAGTCATGTTATCCTGGCATTGAGTCGGAATGATAGGGAATATCCCAGAGCTGAGTAAGTTTGCATGATGAGAGAAATGGCACTCATCACAGGCAGGACAGAGCTTGGCGGCAACAGGCAGAAAACCAGAGACAAACCACTAGGGTGATCAGGCAGACAGGGTTCGGAAACAGTAAGGTAGTCCAGGGGTAAACCACTAGGATGGTCAGGCAGGCAGGGTTTGGCAACATTAAGGTAGTCCAGGGGTAGACCACTAGGATGGTCAAGTAGGCAGGGTTTGGCAACAGTGAGGCAATCCAGGGCAGATAGGGGTTAACAGGTAGAGTGGTCAGACAAGCAGAGTTCAGCAGCAGTATCAATCCAGCAGTTAAAGGGACATTAAACCCAAAATATTTCTTTCATTATTCAGATAGAGAATACAATTTTAAAAAAGTTTCCAATTTATTTTTATTATCAAATTGTCTTCCTTCTCATGATATACTTTGTTGAAGAGATACCTAGGTAGGTAGCGTGCATGTGCCTGAAGCACTACATGACAGTAAATAGTGCTGCCATCTAGTGCTCTTGCTAAGGTATAACATTGTTGCCAAACTGCTGCTATATAGTGCTGAAGACACGTGCACACTTCTGAGCTTACATCCTTGCTTTTCAACAAAAGATATCAAGAAAACTAAGAAAATGTGATAACAGAAGTAAATTGGAAAATTGTATAAAATTGTATGCTCTATCTGAATCATGAAAGAAAATAATTGGGTTTTATGTCCCTTTACGGGTTAAAGAGGCAGAGTGGTCAAAAAGCAAAGTTCAGCAGCAGTATCAATCCAGCAGTTAAGGGTTAAAGAGGCAGAGTGGTCAGACAAGCAGGGGTCAGCAACAAAATAGCAATCCAGCATACAAATCAATAACACCCAGGAGAACAGTAAGTAACACCTATACTTGGGCAGTGATAGGTAGGACTGACGTTACTTACATAGGTGCAGGATTCGCGCCACAGGAGATCCAGACCAGGTTCTGCAGGAGGAAGCGTCACCGCCGCACGCAGAGAGGAGCCGACTCCCCCCTAGGCAACGAGCAGACAGCAGGCACTGCGTCCCTAGCAACAGCTAGAGCGGCGCGACAGTTACTCTGAAAACATATTCGCTTATAACAATGTGGGTATCCAATCCCTTACAAATATCCTACTTACATCAAAAATCCTCAATCTGATGAGGTAAGTGCCCCTCACTAGTGTGTTTTCTCTTTTATTTCCCTCAGGCAACTGACACATGTAAAGGGGAGCCTACCATATCCAGGGAGGACTGAAGCAAGATCACTGGATATACGATAGCTGAGAGTTTATCCATATCGTGTCCAGCACTTACCTTATCAGATTGAGGTTTTTTGATGCAAGTAGGATATTTGTAAGGGATTGGATACCCACACTGTTATAAGCGAATATGTTTTCAGAGTAATTAGTTCAGGACTTTTTTGAACTTTACGTTTCTTCAATAGGGTGGATGTTACTATACCCACCTATTTATGCTGAGTGATATTTTGGTCATTTTAATTTCATTTTTTTTGCATTAGTGTTTTAACCTTTTAATTATAATTTATTTTTAATGTGTATGTACATCTATATATTTTCAATGCATATATAAGACATTCATCACATATCTATATAGTAGATGATGCATTTATAATTATAATTATCTCTCTGTTCACTCTATTATAGGCTTAAGGTTGGAATTTGTGGATAATCTTTGTATGTTCCTATTTCTTTTATTTTCTCACAATTGTTTTTCCTTATAGAAAGGGTGATTTCTGTGGCGGGGGCCACTTTAATCAGACCTTTTTCAAGATTTAGGCAGCAGCAAGGTGACCATGGATTTCTTGTAGTGTATCTGAAGGTTATATTACTAAAGCGCTGGTCCTTGGCTTTTTTACACACATATATATTTATATATATCTGGAACACAAGAGGGAAGGGCGCACAGAAAAAGAGACCTTCCTGGTGTAGTATGTAAAATGCACTTGAAACTGTTCTACAGAATAAGGCTAAATGAACACTCTCATGTTTTTACCTTAACTCCTATGAGGTATGGATAATGTTTGGTCTGATGAAGGGGACGGTTTGATCCCCAAAACGTCACAATAAATTGCACTATTTTTGAAAGTCCAGCAAGTGTGGATCTACTACTTTACTTATGACACTTCTGTTCCTGACACCCTGGCTACTACTTTGGAGGTGTGAGTGCTAATCCTCCAGCAAGTTTATTCATATATATATATATAACAGGTCAGAAAGATAGGCACTCCATAATCCGAATAAATCAACTGCCAGGGTGCAACTTCAGAAAATATCCATTTAGCACAAGTGAAAAAGGCACTCACTGGACTTCAGTATAAAAATTAACTTTTAATTTCACCAATTAAAAACAGGTTACATGACGTTTCGGGAACATTACGATCCTTTTTTCAAATGCATAGTACAGCAAAAATACATTCAAAACAGTATATCACCCTAACCCCTACCTTATACCTCTTTATGGTTCAGTACAATGGATTTTAATGAGCCTAATATTAAAGTCATCAAGCAGGCAGATGACAGAAGCGTCCAGCACTGAAAATGTGCCCTACTACCTAATTGCAGATTATAGTATTCTATATTTATTTATTTACAGAAAGGGTGGTTGTCAAAGCAGCCACTTTTGCCAGTTTTGATAAAAAAAACATCTTACTAATAGATTTTAAAAATATGTCTAAGCAAAATCTGATTATCTGATATTTTATTAG
Source organism: Bombina bombina (assembly GCF_027579735.1). Classification (NCBI taxonomy): domain Eukaryota; kingdom Metazoa; phylum Chordata; class Amphibia; order Anura; family Bombinatoridae; genus Bombina; species Bombina bombina. Next base: position 143,493,199 of record NC_069505.1, on the reverse strand, counting down.
TACATAGGTGATTGTGGTAGACATATGGGCAAATGTGAGATGCAGACTACTCAAGACTTGTCCAACAAATTACTCTATACTGATTTGACTGGGATGAGTAATAAGCCCTAGAAAAGGGGTGGGGCGTCTGCCTCACTACTTCAGGGTTAAAGCTAAGGTTAGAACTAGAGTTAAGTTTAGGGTTACAGATAGTATTAAGGCTAGGGTTAAGATTCAGGTTAAGTGACAGTCTACTTGATTTTTTTATAGTTTAAAAAGATAGATAACAGCTTTACTACCCATTCCCCAGCTTAACACAACCAACATTGTTAAATTAATATACTTTATAATCTCTAAACCTCTAAATCTCTGCCTGTGTCTAAGCCTCTATAGGCAGCCTCAGTGCATTGTATTAACTTTTCACAGCCAGGCAGTACTAGTTCATGTGTGCCATGTGGTGTTATGCATGAAACAGCACTAATTAGCTTAAATTCAAGTTTGTAAAAAGCACTTAGATAAGGAGCCAGTCTGCAAAGACTTAGATACAAGGTTTTAAAAAGTATATTAATATAACAGTGTTAATTATGCAAAACTGGGGAATGAGTAATAAAGGGATTATCTATCTATTTAATCAATAATCATTTTCAAGTAGAATGTCCCTATTGAGTGCTAACAATGGCTCTGAGCCATCTCAACGTTTCCCACTCAGGTGCTAACAACGTCTCAGAGCCGTCACTAGCACTCCCCCACATTGATGGAGGTCTGAGGACCCCCATCCACTCCTACCCCGACAATCTGGCCTGGATACTCACAGGCATCGCCGGGGCTTCCCTCCCCTTGCGGTGACTTCATGCGCCAAGACCTGATGATGTCATTGTGCAACTTTATTGTCTACCCTTTCCAATGGTATAAGTCTTTGGGATGTAGAATAAAAAATAAAAAAGTTAAAAAAACATTTATTTAAAAAAATAAAGGATTTGGGGGTCTCTAAATGCACTTAAATAAAGATCAAAATTGCCTAGAGACCCTCAAAATAAATTTTATAAAAATAAACTTGTTTATTTTTGAAAAATAAATATCGGTTTACATATTATAGCTATATGATCACTGTGGTAACCAGGGTTATCGCAGTGATCACTTTGCTGAGAAATGTTGCATTCCCTTTTACAATACGGACCAATATTATATTTGTAATCCCATGATCACCTGGATAATGTGATTAAAAAGTAATAAATGGTAGAGGAATGCTTTTTTGAAAAAAAAAAATATATTTTTATAATCAGTCTTTTAGTTTGCGTGGAAGATGAGTAAAACACCCTCTTTACGCAGGTCTCACCATTTTTTAAAACGTCTGTATTTTTACTGCAAAGAAGCTTATTTTTTGCAATAAAAACTATATATTTTCTAACAACATAATTCCTTTAAAAAGATCTATTTATTTTGTAAACAGAATTATGGCGAAGCGTCTCAGTGCTGAGGAAGCAGCTGCGTTCTCTATGAACTCAGACTCTGATTCCTTCACTGATGATGCATACGGTATATAAACTAAATATTTCTAGAAATTACACAGCAAGCCGCAACAAATGAGGGGCCACGTGTATTCCTAACACAAAAATAGACAATGTAATAATAAGTTGAATATAGCTCTTTGCTAAAAAAAATATTTTTATGCAAAGCACCATATTCCATTAATTGTTGCCTCAATTATTTGCTAGAGAAAAATGTAGCCCCTCATTTGATGCGCCAAAGGATGTACTTTCTACAAATGTGTACTTTGTGTAGCATATTTTAATTTTCCAAGTGGCTAGAACTGTTTAATTGCAAGCCATGACAATCTTGAAATTGTCTAAAAAAAATAGCCTTTCAACTTTAACCCCTTAGTGACCAGAGCACTTTTCCATTTGTTGACCGTTTGGGACCAAGGCTATTTTTTACATTTCTGCGGTGTTTGTGTTTAGCTGTAATTTTCCTCTTACTCATTTACTGTACCCACACATATTATATACCGTTTTTCTCACCATTAAATGAACTTTCTAAAGATACCATTATTTTCATCATATCTTATAATTTACAATTAAATAAATTATAAAATATGAGGAAAAAATTGAAAAATTTTTTTTTTCAAACTTTGACCCCCAAAATCTGTTGCACATCTACAACCACCAAAAAACACCCATGCTAAATAGTTTCTAAATTTTGTCCTGAGTTTAGAAATACCCAATGTTTACATGTTCTTTGCTTTTTTTGCAAGTTATAGGGCAATAAATACAAGTAGCACTTTGCTATTTCCAAACCACTTTTTTTCAAAATTAGCGCTAGTTACATTGGAACCCTGATATCTGTCAGGAATCCCTGAATATCCTTTGACATGTATATATATATATATATATATATATATATTTTAGAAGACATCTCAAAGTATTGATCTAGGCCCATTTTGGTATATTTCATGCCACCATTTCACCGCCAAATGCGATCAAATAAAAAAAATTGTTCACTTTTTCACAAACTTTAGGTTTCTCACTGAAATTATTTACAAACAGCTTGTGCAATTATTGCACAAATGGTTTTAAATGCTTCTCTGGGATCCCCTTTGTTCAGAAATAGCAGACATAAACGGCTTTGACGTTGCTTTTTGGTAATTAGAAGGCCGCTAAATGCCACTGCGCACCACACGTGTATTATGTGCAGCAGTGAAGGGGTTAATTAGGGAGCATGTAGGGAGCTTGTAGGGTTAATTTTAGCTTTAGTGTAGTGTACTAAACAACCCCAAGTATTGATCTAGGCTCATTTTGGTATATTTCATGCCACCATTTCACCGCCAAATGCGATCAAATTAAAAAAAACTTAAAATATTTCACAATTTTAGGTTTCTCACTGAAATTATTTACAATTATGGCACAAATTGTTGTAAATGCTTCTCTGGTATCCCCTTTGTTCAGAAATAGTAGACATATATGGCTTTGGCGTTGCTTTTTGGTAGTTAGAATGCCACTGCGCATCACACGTATATTATGTCTAGCAGTGAAGGAGTTAATTAGGTAGCTTGTAGGGAGCTTGCAGGGTTAATTTTAGCTTTAGTGTAGAGATTAGCCTCCCACCTGACACATCCCACCCCCTGATCCCTCCCAAACAGCTCCCTTCCCTCCCCCACCCCACAATTGTCCCCGCCATCTTAAGTACTGGCAGAAAGTCTGCCAGTACTAAAATAAAAGTTTTTTTTGGGGGGGTTTTAGGTTTTTTTAATAAAATAAATAAATAATTCTTCTGCTGTGTAGGACCCCCCTTAGCCCCCAACCTCCCTGATCCCCCCCCCAAACAGCTCTTTAACCCCCCCCCCCTCTGCCTTTATTGTGCGCCATATTGGGTACTGGCAGCTGTCTGCCAGTACCCAGTTTGAAAAATAATAATGTATTTTAATATTTATTTTTTTATTTTATTAAATATTTTCTTTATTTCTGTAGTGTAGCTGCCCCCCCCTCAACATCCAACCCCCCACCCTCTCCCAGATGCCTTCATTTTAAAATCCCACCCTCCCCAGTCCTCTCTCCCACCCTCAGATCTACAGTATATTGATGCTGTTTTCATAGATCTCACGTGCACGCGCGTGCATGACTCTCGTGCACACGCCCGTGCACGCACACGCACCCGCACAAGATCCCTCCCCCATCCTCCACCAATGACTGCCCACCCGCCTCCCTGGTTGAGCTCCCACCCACCAACGATAAAGGCCATCGATAGCCGATGCAGAGAGAGCCACAGAGTGGCTCTCTCTGCATCGGATGGCTAAAAACAGTTATTGCAGGATGCCTCAATATCGAGGCATCACTGCAATAACATGAAAGTGGCTGGAAGCGATCAGGATCGCTTCCACTGCTTTCAAAGACCAACGACGTACGGGGTACGTCCTTGGTCGTTAACTGCATTTTTTTGCAGGACGTACCCCATACGTCGTTGGTCGTTAAGGGGTTAATGAGTTATGTCTGCAATCAGACAGCTGTAGAAACCTGGAAAGTAGACCCCCTGGCGAATCATATTCGGGGCTACGTGTATTGCTAGCACAAAAATAGATAATGTAATAATAAGTGGAATATGGCTGCTTAGAATTTTAATTTATTTTTTTAAGCAATGCAACTAATTTAATTAATTGCTGTGCACCCCAAATTCATGCTAGAAATACTTGTAACCCCTCATTTGATGCACAAATGTGTGCTTTGTGTACCCCATTTGAATTTCTCAGGTGGCTAGAACTTTTTAATTGCTGAAAACTGTACAGTAAATTCTAAGATGCTGTTTTTGATAATTTATCAAATTGACATGCCTGCAATAAAATAGTGTGTGTGTGTGTGGGGGGGGGGGGGGGGGGAGACAGTGAAATGTTCTTAATTTCTGCTTATTTCAGACAGGTTACCTACTACAAATATTTATCCATACAGGTTTTGATGATAGAGCTTAGAAAAATAAAATGACATGTCAGAGATACATTCCAGCCCTCTCTGGCATCCAAATATTTAATAGAGGTTTGCATCACAAATGCTACATGCATGCACAAGTGACGTTCTGCATTATGTCTACTGTAATATTGTAGCCACTTACTGAGACATACCAGAAGCTACAATATTGTCTATAGGATGAGATTCCGGTTTGTTTAACCGCTTCTAGCAGAGATGGCTGCAATACAGGTCTAAGGTAATATTCTCTTAGACTTTGAAATTGGAAAAGTGTCACTTGAGAGCATTTCAGCTCCAAAAGAAGGAAACTTAGGTGATTAGCAATTACATGTGGCTGCCCTTCTGGGCTGGTTCACTGGCCATGATCTGATCAGAAGCTATAGTACTTTCAGCTCCTGAGCAGAACTTTACTTATGTGTTAACCCTTTTTTGACCGTTAAACATAACTACAGTCACTAATGCAAAAATGACCACTAGTAGAATGTTTGACTGCCTGGAACCCACTACCAATATAAATTTCTACACCTCTAATTATGTGAGGCACAAATAAATTCACTCATAGCTGTGCGGCTGTATAATCTAGGACAAATAACAACAAAGCACCACTGACTATTTATCTCACCAAAACACGCAGAATGTTAGTGACTGATGTATCCAGATCCTGAAATGCAATTCTGCAGTTCAGTGTTAAAATAAAACACTTTACATGTTGGCTGTCCTTTTTAAACAAATGCTATGGGGATAAGAAGAACTAATGAATAGATTTAATTAAAACATATATCACACAGCTAACATTTATTGTGCAGTGAAAATAGCTTCCAATCACATCAGATGTTTTTTTTTATATGTCCCGAGCTGACAGTTTAACATGCACTTATTGAACTGATCTACAGCTAACCTACACAACAAACAAATGAATTCTCCTCTCTTAATGACAAGTCGATTAAATGATGTCTAGGAATGGTTTAGCTTTACAATAAACGACTACAAATGAACTCTCTGTTAAGCTTTAAAAAAACAAATGACACAAGTTATTGTGATTGTTAAACTGGGTAGATCTATTTCTAGCAATAAATAAGCATATTTATAAATAAGAACAAAATCATATAAATATTGGTTGTTATTGCAAATTATCTTCAGATAATTTTTAATAGAAATCTGGGATAAGACAGTGGATATCAGAAAAGTTATTTTTTATGTATATCTAAAAAATACACCAGTATTTTAAGAGGATTTAAACCTGTATAAAAAGTGCAAAGGCATTTAGAAAAACAACAACACTTATTTTAATAAAATTCTGTCTTCCCCTTTTCATTTTGAATGAGTTGTATGTCCCTTTAATGGGGTGGAATGCCCAAATTTCCCTTTAACCACTTTGGTGCTGATTTCTGCCCATTTTGGCAGCCAAAGGATTGTGAGTGCTTAATTTAAGCATCAAAGTGATGGAAAACTTTAGCTAATCAAATGCCATGTATGTAATCTTTGCCATTAGAAAAGTATATGTGTAACTTATTTTTAATCTATCCGTGAAAGGGTTAAATATGTGCCTATAGTAATGCTTCTATTAAAAAAAAAATATATATATATATATATATATATATATATATATATATATATATATATATATATATATATATATATATATATATATATTAGGACAATTCCAATGAATATCCAATCAGTGTGTGTGTCATATGACACTCTTGAAGTCCAGTCCTTTGAAAGCCCTTAGAAAGCCTATGTAGAAAGTGGGTGGGACTGCTCTCTATGTTGCGGCCCAGCCAAAAGAGGAAATGAAGGGAATGGAGGAACAGACGATGATACCAAGTTGGATTATAAATCTTTTATTATAAAATATATATACACTTTCAAAACAATATATGTTTCCGTGCAACATTCTTAAAGTCTGAGATTTACCATCACTTTAAGTTCCATTTGGAGTTTATATTCTGAATTTCAGAGTACTTTTTGCAAAGGTGTGGAGAAATAAACCCAACTTTTTAAATGAACCATATGTATTTAGCTGAACACATTAACATATACAATTATAGTCAGATCACTCTTTGTCACACCAGCAACATGTACTTTTCCCAAGCATCTAGTTTTAAGAAAATGATAGAAAATTAGCAGTGTTTTACGTCCATTTAAACTAGAAAGCTTTGCTGTTGAGTATCAGAACAAATAATTAGTTTTTTTCTGCACTAAACAATTTAACACAGTATGTGTCAACTAACCTAAGATCTAACAGTCACAATTTTATCTGGCTTCCACCATCCTTTTCCCCATGTGCAACACACAGATTGGAAACAATGCAGCTGGCTTAGCAAAGCAAGAAAGCCTGATGCAGAAATAAATGTATGAGTTTGATATACAATATTTTACTGTTACCTTTCCCCTGTGTTTATAAATAGATGTTTCTCAGTCTTTAAGGGGAATTTAACATTTTTTATTATGCATTATATGCTGTTTACACTGTGTATCATGCTCCCTGCTCAAAACACTATATAAAAACAAATTCACCCCTGTGAGTGCTATTCTCCTTACCTCCATGGTGCCCTTAGGCAGAGGCAATTTTTTGATAATACTACAGCCAATCAGACGTCCTACCACTCACCCAAAAGCACAGCCTGTTTTAATAGCCATATTAAATCAATAATCGCCCATGCATGCACAGTAGTGCAAATTAACCCATCACTGACTTTAATGAGGCCACTAATGCAGTGATTCTCTTTGAAAATAGCGTGGGGGTACAGTATCTGATTAGCTGTTCTATGCTACTACTAGGGAAAAAAATGCCTATAGTCATATAGGGAAGTGAGTAAATAGGTGTTACAGGAGATTTAGATGTTTTGAGCAAGGAGCCTTATCAACACAAATGCTATTCCCTGCAATATAATGCATACATTGCTGATAATGATTATTATTAATTTATTTTAAACACTTGATATAGATTATTGTTATATAATTTATCACACTAAAGACAATAAAACAACATCTTATAAATAAGAGCTTAATGAATGTTTATTCAGTAGTCGCTGTAATTTCAGGTGCATAACTCTTGCATTTGATACAGAATCTTTCGAATAATTCACTAAAACTACCAAACATTTGCACTAATGTCCCTGGCGAGTCCGGCAAAATATATAGTGGTATTTTCATGAGATAACAATCTATTGATATAGATTAGGGTTAAGTAGACATGCTAACAGCTTCCATGCCCCTGGGAAGAACTCTGCAATGAATAGAAAAAATACAACTGTGTAATTCTTCCTCGTAGATATATATATTGACTGCTGCCCAGAGGAAGATAAAAGGAAATCAAATTGAAAACGTAGACGTTAGTATTTAGCATGCAGATAATTTGGATTATAATGCAGGGAAATAATGGTTATTGACTTTTCTAAGTCTCCAAACAGAAGAAGGTTTCTATCTTTTGACGTTCAGGTCATACTATTAGTATTTATCGGAAAACCATCTATCTGAGATCTAGTAGAATGTAGCATTTATAAAACTCTATATTCTGAAGCATTTAACCCTTAGGCTTCCAGAGAGGAGAACTATTGGAAATGGGACGGGGCAAAAAAACAAATAAGCCTACATAGTATTTTCCTGTTATTTCCATAAATAAAAATTGAGAGGCACTCAACCTGGGAACGAACAGAAGCATAATAGCTTGTTCTATGGCTAAGAGCAGCATCATTTTGCCCAACATGTGCTTTTCACAAAGAAGAATTGTCCTGTAGTATATCAGTATGATCCTGACTAAACAGTGCAGCTCAGTTCTGAAATAAAGCTGCATCTGATCTTTTGTTTCAGTTAAAGGGACAGTAAAGTAAAAAAAAATCTTTCATGATTTAAATAGGGTATGTAATTTTAAACAACTTTCCAATTTACTTTTATTACCAATTTTGCTTTGTTCTCCTGGTATTCTTAGTTGAAAGCTAAATCTAGGAGGTTCATGTGCTAATTTCTTAGACCTTGAAGACTGCCTCTAATCGGAAAGCATTTTGACAGTTTTTCACCACTAGAGGGCGTTAGTTCATGTGTTTCATATAGATAACATTGAGCTCCGGCACGTGAAGCTCCTAAGAGCAAGCACTGATTGGCTAAAAATGCAAGTCTGTCAGAAGAACTGAAATAAGGGGGCAGTTTCAGAGGCATAGATACAAGGTAATCACAGAGGTAAAAAGTGTATTATTATAACTGTGTTGGTTATACAAAATTGGGGAATGGGTAATAAAGGGATATTTCTGATGTTTACTGTCCCTTTAAGCATACCCCTGGCATAATGCACTAGCTATGCATAAGGTATATATATGCATAGAGTTTGCAAAATAGGATCTACAAGGACCATGAATCTGAGTTGTGATGTTGTGTATGTAACTGGTGTACTGGGGACTGCACTGGTCATATTCTGTGATTTCACATGGAAATATAGCTAAGATAATGGGATATGCAGGGGGAATGCATTTGATCTTAAAGTGATTGTAAACTTTAATGCATTAAAGCCCAGGATCAAAAAATAATCTTAAAAACTGGGGATCTTTAATTCATTAACGTTTACAAAGATACTTATCTTTTAAATACTTACCTTTGCGTTATGGTAAACATAACGCTGATCCTCCGCCCGCATCTGCTGCTTTATTTAGAATAAGGATGATGAATCCAGCTTCCTCCAATTGTTGCGTGTCCCCTTTGGCGTCCAGTTCGTGGGGCATGCAGCAATTGGAGGAAGCTTGATTTGTCATCCATATGCTAAAGAAACCAGGAGATGCGGGTGGAGGATCTGCCTTATGTTTACCATAATGCAAAGGTATTTTAAAAAAGAAGCATCTTTGTAATCTTTAATGAATTAAAGTGCCCCTGTTTTTAATATAATTCTTTTGATCTTGGGCTTTAATTCATTAAAGTTTACAATCACTTTAAGGCACATCTGGGCACATAGCAGTCATAAAGTAGGTCTTGCAGTAGCCATTTATCTGATCAGTACCTATTTATATTTTACTGTGATATATAAAGCAATACCTCACTAGTATTATTACTATTAGTCAGTACTGAGTATTACAAATGGTGGATGCCCGAAAAGAGTTTATTGCACAGGGGCCATTTATTAATCTGCTACTGGCATTATAAATATAATTTAATATTTTATGTTCTTACTAAACCATTAAACAGTTTCCAGATGTTTAAATGTCTAATTAATAAACTCAAACTCTATAAATGAGGTCAACTTACTTTACATTCTCTGCAATTTTTATTGAGGATCCGTTCACCTTCTGCCAATTCTCTGCCACCATAGACACATTTGGCTGTAAAATGATAAAAACAAAAATGAATATAAAATTACTTGCATGTCATATATAAGAGCATAGCTTTATAAAGTATTCAGAAGGAAACGTTCAAGTTCTACCCACTATGTGCCAGATTGCAAGTGGTGCGTTATTTTGAGCTTTTGCTCGCACACACACAACGCTGGAAGTAAAATTTTAACTTGCGCGGGGTAAGCACACGTATTACAGGTTGAAAGTAAATAGTTTGTGTATGAGCAAAATCCAACGCACGCTAACTTGAGGACTTCGGATATCGCCACAGTGTTAAAAAAAACAACACTTTTAACTCGCTCCCTAACCAAACACCACGTTAGACCTACAGCGCTAAACCCAAAGGTAGTTATCCATATTTTACATTCCAGTGTTCTTCACATAGAAGAAAATGTTCTTTATATATATATATATATATATATATATATTTTTTTTAAATAGATCTATACATATATATCTATATGAAGTACAGGTATCAATATATACAGATATATATAGGAATATATATTTAAAAACACTAAGAACATTTTCTACTATCTAAAGAATATTGGAAAGTAAAATATTTACAGTAAATACACAGTAAAACACATTGTAAAATATTAAAATTGAATAAAAATTATTTTTCATGTTTTAAGGTATTTGAGTGGAAAGGGCTATAATAAATATTTATATTAATTATTTATATTAGATAGTGATAATATATATGAGTGTAATACTTTATTTTAATGTATGTATGCTGTGTTGTTGTGTTTAGTGCACTTTTTTACTCTTTATGCTTGGTCTCCATTCGCGCAAACCTGACACGCTAAATTTGCGCTTGAGCGTGCGCATTTACTTTCAACTTGTAATATGTGTGTAAGTTAGTGAGGTTGTGATATTGCTTATCGCGACTAGAGCTAACAATAGGGCGCCACTTGTAATCTTGCCCTATATGTTTTCTAAAGACTAAAGATTTTGTAGCATCTTATGCTATTGTCCTGTGCAGACACTGGAATGGCACTATTCCATTCTTTTATGCGCTGCTGGGGCACAGGGGTCCTGCTGATAATGTGCTGTGTGTAAGAAGGCTTCACTTTGTTCATTGTTCCTGCTCCCCGGACACAATAAACGAATAGTTGGCATGTAAAAAATGTTTAAGAAAGAGCCTCTGAATTAAAACTGATGTATTTTTAGCGCATAATGTTTTTTAATTTCGACATTTTTAGGGCAATATTAACATAGGAAACCTGTGTTCAGCCACACTCATCTATTAAACTCAGCATCAAAGTAAAGTCATTAACAAAAAATATAAAAAGACCAAAAATAACTCGCAGCTCAAACTGAATAGAAGTTAAAGAAATACTGTAGTCATTTATATCTTTTTAAACATGTTGCAAGATTTTGCCTTCTGAAAAAAAATCATCTTACTAACCTAAATTAACTATTTCACTGCCAGACTTGCACGGCTGTGTCTCACTTTACTATTAGAGATGTGGGTCCATATAAGCCAATGAGCATTAGTAGTAAGTACAAACCTAATATTGCTGTATTAGGTTCAATTTAGTTTTACATAACTTAAAGTGAATATAAATTTAGATGATAAAGTGCACGGTTTTTAAAAATCAGATTAAAAACAGGGGCACTTTAATTCATCAAAATTTACATTTCACTCGTGTTGTGAAAATACTTACCTTTTAATCTTGACAGCCGCTGCATCACTTCCCCCGCCCATCGCAAATCCTCTTCCCGGGTCTAAAATCAGGAATCCGGCTTCCTCCAATCACGGCGTTGAATCATGCACTGATTCCCCCAGGGGGGAAAGCCGTGATTGGAGGATGACTGATACGTAATTTCTGACGTATGAAGAGGCTTGCGACGACCCGGGGAATCACTGGAGCGGCTGTCAAGATTAAAAGGTAAGTATTTTCACAACACGAGTGAAATGTAAATTTTGATGAATTAATGTGCCCCTGTTTTTAATCGGATTTTTAGGATACCAAGAAAACGAAGCAAATTTGAGAATAATTCAATTAGAATTATTTATTTTAAACTGCTTGCGCTATCTGAATTATGAATGTTTAAAGGGACATAATACTCATATGCTAAATCACTTGAAACTGATGCAGTATAACTGTAAAAAGCTGACAGGAAAATATCCCATGAGCATCTCTATGTAAAAAAGGAAGATATTTTACCTCACAATTTCCTCAGCTCAGCAGAGTAAGTTCTGTGTATAAAGTTATACTCAGCTGCTCCCAGAAAAAAAAATAATGAAGAAATGAACAGCAGCCAATCAGCATCAGCAGTGCTGAGGTCATGAACTCTTTTACTGTGATCTCATGAGATTTCACTTAACTCTCATGAGATTTCATAGTAAGCTGAATAGGGAAATAATATGAGAGTGCACGAGGCTCATCCCCTAAGATGTCCCAGGACAGACACACTAAAATGCTGCTTAGAAATCCTTTACAATGGGATGTGGCTACTGAGGAACTTTTGAGGTAAAATATCTTTCTTTTTTACATAGAGATGTTCAGGAGATATTTTCTAGTCAGCTTTTTACAGCTATGCTGCATCACTTTCAAGTGTTTAAAAATTTGGGTATTATGGCCCTTTAAGTTTAATGTCACTGTCCGTTTAAGAGGAGTAAAAATTAAAAATATATTGAGTTCTTTTTTTTTAAAAAATGTTCTTAGTTTATGCTTAAGAAAAGATCAAACATATTAGCAATACTTGCACAGTAGGAGATTATTTTCTTATTAATTGTTTTCAGAGACAGGATGAATTTAAAAACACATATCTGACAAGTATATATTGACACTTCAAAGAAATTTCACAAAATTGTCAGTAATCAATGAAATGCAGTCAACTGAATATGTCAAAATGCACTTAACAAATACCATGGTATAGTATGTATGTGCCTTACTGAACTCTTTTTGTGATACTTTTTTATATTCAATGCACAGGGTCATGTTTCTCATTGTGCAAGGCAGACACACTGCCTATGCCTTTCCTAGCTGCACAACAGATAACATTTTGCAGTGTTCTATTTTTTAGATTATGGTGGACATATATTATGCCCCAGATGAACATGGTTCTCAGCTACATATCTTGTCTACCTGGTTTCAGAGTGAGCAGGCATCATCCACTTCCCTCAAAGTTTGTACAAGTAAATGATTGCACAACCCCAAAATGTTCTAATCCTATTTCTTAACTATCAGTTTGCAGGCTAGAAATGAGCAAGTCTACACTACAAGGAGCCAAGCTGCTTTTACAGCTTGATAAGAAACCCTACAAGTTTGTACACATGATCCCCAACTCCACCGAAATACACATATGAGTGGTGACACCATGAAACTCAAGTGGTTTGAAAAGTCGGGGAGCACTTGGTGAACTAGTGGTATAAATCTGCCTGAAAATTCACCTTAAAAATGGCCTTTTTATGTAATACATCTATATTTTGTTTATATGTCAAATATCCCAGTATGAATCATATTATCTTAGCACTGGAACCGTTTTCATTACAAAATGTGCACCCCCATAAACAGACTTAATGGCATTGATCTCATCTTATGATTATTAAATATTTATATGATTGACTCTAATAATGCAGAGACATGCAAGTGGCTCTGTGAGAGATCTGCCAAGAACGCTCACCATCAATCATAGGGGAATTTATGAACTTAAAGAAGCTGTCAGAATTCTGAGCAGAGCCTATTATGTCAATCACTTTCTAAATGTAGGTTTGATCTCTGTCTTTTCATTAATACATTTTACAAATCTGACTACACAAGTGTCAGATGTCTATACTTATTACATTTTTATATCTAGATGCAAAATAGCATATTTTAAAAACATTATATAAATAGCTATGAGTTGCTATTGCAGAATACATTGTAATGAATACATCATTGTTACTAGGTTCAATAATGGTCTGGGTTAGAGTCCAAGACAAAACCAAATTGTGCTAACTAGATTTTGTCGTTTTTGATAATTCCACTTCCTTGGTCAAACCATAACAAGTAATCTAGCATGTAACCCTTCTAGTTCTAGTGTCACTATTACAAAACAATACAAGCCATAGAGTGACTTTTCCTATACTACTTATGTCAAGATAATTCATGGGAGGATTTGGGTCCGTATATCAGCATGAATTGATATCATGTTTGCAGATTTGACATGATCATGGTGTGGAGCTGGTTTGCTTGTGAATAGAGCCAGGCAGCAATTATGCATGAATAAAGTGGTTCATAAGCTGAGTTTATGGATATGGTTGGGTGGGTAATGGCATTTCTGGGCAGGTCTAGATTTTACATTTGTAAAACCAAGATGCAATAAAATTGTAAGAGAACTCAAACCATCTAATTCATTTCTGGAATCTATGTGGGCACACATTAAAAAAACAAAACTGTGGCAACCCTAAAACTTCACGTAGAGAAAGCAGTTATGAAATATGTGCATTTGGTTTTGGAAGAATTATGAAATTAATGCATTATTCATTTACACAATTCAATAATGATTCAGCAATGTTCTTGTCAGTTGACTGATTTCTGTGTCAGCCAATAAGTTTGCATGCTTTATTTTTTTACTGCTGCTGTCGTGTAAAAGTAGCATTAGTTACTACTTTAACATTAAGCTGCTGTCCAACCGTTCCTTTACCTTGGCCTGCTGTATTGGGGCAGCAGAATATTTTATGGAAGGTCAATAATACTTGGTTGTTTAGAGGGGGTGCAAGACCCCTGGCCTCAGTTTGTAAGAAATGTATAAAGTAAATGTGAGCTAAAATTATTGGGGTGGAAAGGAGGTTTAGGGGACAGAACATTTCCCTGTGCTTAGGGAAACTAAAAATAAATAAATAAATACATACAGCGCTGAATTTCCCAGATCATGGATTAATATTAGTAAATGGGAGTCAATATTATAATTTCATATTAATGTAATCTATTTTAAAAAGTCTTCTTTTACTTTAAGAAAATAAATAAAATGATTAACATATAAGTATAACCCCTTGACTGACATTTTTTTTTATTCCTTTGTGTTTTTTGTTTTGTTGTTATCCGTAATGGACATTTCCTACAGCTTTATTGGAGGAGGGGAACATACTTTTGTCAGCAAGGTAAAAAAAATGGCTTTTTCAAGACAGATTAATTTTTCAATAAAAAAAATACATTTTGAAATGTCCTCTTTACTTCAAGCAAAAATAAATAAATATACAATATTTATTTAACCCATTAACAGTCATGTTTTTTTAAGGAAATCCATTGCATTACATATGGCTAGTAGTTCTAATGATATTATCAATATGGTATCTGGATGTAAAATAACACCTACTAATCATTAAACAGCCCTGTATCATCACCAATAAGCATGCATTGTAACTGAAATAAAACAATATAGTTCCATGCTCTTCATCTTGGTTGAAAAGCTAATAAAGCAAGTCTTGTTGCTGGGTTCATAAAATATGATTTACTAGAAGACCTCTTGCCATTATCATTTGTGACATCCCTATATCTATTCTGTAATAAGAATCCACACAAGTACTGTGTGCGGACATTCTCTTTGATACTAGTATCAATTATCTATTTTTTCTTTTCTCTTTATTATCTCTCACACAGTTATCATTAGCATAGAAGACTTCCTCATTATGTAATCCTTTCACAGCAGTTAGGGATTCTGGGTAGTGTATAATGAACATATTTTTCATACCTATAATTTTTAGCTCTTCTGTAAGTATATACCTCTCAATGTTCTAAAAATATAACAGAGAGGAACCTGGGTAGTCTGAATTTCAGGGGTGGGATCTGTGTGGTGTGTGGGTGGGTCATAGACTATAAAAGAAAGAGGGAGTGGCAGCTTGATTGTTCATAAGTGTCCCCACACTCTGAGGAAATCTGTGAGAACAAAGACTGATTTTGCTCACCACACATTACTGCAATTGTTGTAACAATCTTCATTCAAATCTGTTTCCTTCTTGCACTCACAGATATTCAAATCGCTCTGATTTTCTGTTACCTCACTATCTTGCTCTCTCACTCACTTTTTCTAGAGATGTGCATTTGTTTCATTATGAATGAATGCACCAATAAAGTTTAAAGAAAACAAAAAAAAATACTGACGGAATGCATAAGTATTCATTCGTTTTCTTAAAATGATCTTTAAGGGGTTAAAGGTACAGTGAAGTCAAAATGAAACTTTCATGATTCAGAGGCGCTTAATTGAGAGCTCTGCAACCTCATAGACGTTACTTAGCGCTACTTTGTATCCATTCCGTTATTGAATTTTGGAATTTCTGCTGCCATATACACCGCTCCAGTACTGCACAGCTTAGCATAATTGGTTGAGGCTTGTCCTCTTTAGTAGATTAGTTTTAGTGCAATCCGCGAGCATTTTATGGTGTTTTTGCAGCAGACCCATTCCCTTCTATGCTTATAAACTTTATACTTGGTTACATTGTTGCAGCTACGTCTTTAAGGATACTCTCCTAGGTTCACCAGCTCTACTGTACCACAATACAGCTTTTAATGCACTACACTGGTAGTCATTACTACCTTTTTAACTAATACAATTAAATGTTAAGTTTTACCTTACACCCACTGCATACTACCTCACTGTTCTATAATTGAAATACTAAGAGTGCTCTGGTTATCCATTTTTTTCTTTGTTTATCTTCAGATAGAGCATGCAATTTTAAGCAACTTTTCAATTCACTTCTGTTATCAAATTTGCTTGATTCTCTATGTATCTTTTATTGAAGAGTAAAACTAGCTCAGGACTGTGCACGTGTCTTTAGCACTCTATGGCAGCAGTGTTTTGCAACATTGTATAACAAAGCTACACATAATGTTGCAAAAGTAAAAAACGATAAAAAGATTGGAAAGTTGTTTAAAATTCCACGCTGTATCTAAATCATGAACGTTTAATTTTGACTTTACTGTCCCTTTAAAAACTTCCATAGTGTGTAGTGCGTACAGAGAGATGCTAACACTGATCCTTTTTCTCAGAGCTCCGGGGCCGGGCTAAAAGGGGGATAAGTGTGGCAGATCCCAGAAAATGCGATGAAGAAGAAGGTAAGAATTTTTAGGTGCGGCACAAGTCTAGTTTTATCTCTCTCTCCCTCTTTCTCTCTTTTACTCTCAATCTCTCTCAATATATTTATTATTCTTAATATGTCTCTCACACAAATTTCCACTCTCTTTTTCTCAATCACTCTAATTTGTCTTCTTCCCTTGCTCACTACATTCTCCTAATAACAGACTCTTTTTAGTAATTATTTTAACTGTCAGTGTATTACAAATCTTTCTGTAGTTGGTCTCTGAGTAACTCTCTCTTGAGCTCTCTTTTCTTTTCTTCCTATTGCTGGAAAAGCTCCCCAAAGAAATCTATTAAAAGTTGAAATGGTGTCTATTTGAAATCCAAAAGCCAATGGTTATTTCAGCGAAAGTTCACTTACGCCTGCAGATTTTACAGCACTGCCCTGGGACGTGGACTGGAAGCGAATCCGAAGAACAGTTAAGTGGCGGACATAGCATTCTCCTGCACTCCACTGCTCCATTCTAGAGGAAAAATGGAACACAGAAACCTATTAAACAAACATTCACTGGTCTGTAAAGGGCATTACACTATTAAACATGTATTTTCTAGCAAATAAAGCACAGTGGGACAAACAGCTATTTAATAGCAAGAAAAGCCAGTCAAGTACAAACATAGCTCACGCTGATAACAAATATTCCAGTATATTAACAATGTAGTAAAGAGATGCTGGGTCTGAAATTGGTATAACATATCTGTTTGTATATAGAATAATACACTGGCTTATATTCCAATACAACAGTGCAGTACAAAAGCATTATTTGCAAGGCTGAGTGATTGATTGATTTTTTTTGTTTTGTTTTTTTTTACTATACAATTCTAATATACAGCAATTGCTGCAATTTGAATTTGAAAACCATTCAAATGAAATGAATGATTTGAGAGACAATGTCACTGATGCAAAAGACAGGCAGTCAAAACAGATTAGCTAATTAACTCAACATGGATCATGATTGCCTAATATGTTTAGATGCATTTTTTTTATTTGATTCATGACGTTTGCAATTATAATTTAACAAAATACTTTTTTAAAAAAGCACAAAACAATTAAAGGAACAGTAAACACTTTGAAATGACCAACTTTTTCTGCAGGCTTATAATAAATGAATTCTAGGTGAGTTAAAAAAATTTAAAAATACATTAACGCTTTGTTTGCTGCAATTGTTTTTAAATAGCCAAACTCCAACTACTAGTTGTTATTTGGGTAGACAGCTTGACACAGCTAGCCACATTCATTTTGTAAATTGTTAGCAAAGATATAACTGTTCTGTAATTTACAGCTGTATTTTCTCTGTTGAAGACAATTAGGGACATAAATGAGGCAGGGCTAGGTTTGTTAAGTTTGTCATGTGCTTTTCCATAATCAGAACTAGAAAACTCAAATTTTCAGACTTAAAGGGACAGTCTAGTCAAATTTAAACTTTCCTGATTCAGATAGGGCATGCAATTTTAAACAACTTTCCAACTGACTTTTATCATCAAATTTTCTTGGTATTCTTTGCTGAGAGCTAAACTGAGGTAGGGTCATATGCCAATTTCTAAGCCATTGAAGACTGCTTTTTGACAGTTGTTAATGGCTAGACAGCACTAGTTCATGTGTGTCATATAATGTTGTGCTCACTCCTGTGGAGTTATTTATTAGAGCAGAAAGGGAATTGAGGAGCACTCGAGTGTTAGCAAGTGAAAACATTTATTGGACAGTTACAAATTAAACATAAACGTAAAGTGAGGAGTCAGCACTGATTGGCTAAAATGCAAGTCTGTCTTAGTTACAAGATAATCACTGAGGTAAAAAGTATATTAATATAACCGTATTGGTTATCCAAAACTTGGGAAATGGTAATAAAGCTATTATCTATATTTTTAAACAATGAGAATTCTGGAGTAGACTGTCCCTTTAAATTACAGGAAAAGGGAGCAAAATAGATGATAAAAATGTATTGCTATTTAATTTATTTAGTTTATATTACAATCTCAAAAGTGTTTACTCTCCCTGTAAATGCAATCATAACTTAACATTCCGATATCTGTTTTCAACCTCTTCACTGCACATGATTAGCTTCTCTCAATATGCGCATTGCAGCCTGGGTGCTAATGACTAGAAGTTCCCATCATGCAGGGTTATCACTGATCAAAAGCTGCACTACAGGTTCCTAAGTGTCCTAGTGGGCAACACTCCCAAGTTTGCAATGGAAGTCCCAGTGATGTCAACACAATCATGTGGTGATGTCACAAAGGGGCAGAGCTAATGTAGCTTCAAGGGAGCTGAGAGGAGTATGGTTATTCAAACCCCTCAATTTCAGCTCCCTTAGCAGCTATAGATGATAAAGACTCCCTTTTGAAAGAGAATCAAATGGTCTTGAAAATTACAAGCGCCAACCTTAAAAGAGTTAATAAAAGCCAGAACATGAGGTTTCAATGGGGTGTGGACCTTTAGTTACAGGAAAAAAATCTGAAATGTGCATTTACACGCAATCTTATTTTTCTTTTTTATAGTGGAGGTCTCTTTTAAAAAAATACATGTACATTTTCTCGATATAGTCAGGTGATTTTACTAAAATCTTAAAGGGATTGTAAAGTCCAAATTAAATTTAAAACAACTTTCTAATTTACTTTTATCATCCAATTTGCTTTGTTCTCTTGGTATTCTTAGATGAAAGCTAAACATAGGGAGGCTCATATGCTAATTTCTAAGCCCTTGAAGGCCGCCTCTTATCTGAATGCATTTGACAATTTTTCAGCGCTAGAGGGCGTTAGTTATTGTGTTTCATATAATTAGCATTGTGCTCAGGCACAGAGTTATTTAAGAGTCAGCACTTATTGCCTTAACTGCAAGTCTGTCAAAAGATCTGAGATAAGGAGGCAGTCTGCAGAAGCTTAGATACAAGGTAATTACAGAGGTAAAAAGTAATTTTTTATGACAGTGTTGGTTATGCAAAACTGAGGAAAGTACTATCCCTTTAACAAAAATATACTCTTTAACATTTTTTTTAGCAGCCTTCTCACATGCAATGAAATATAAATATAATAATGTTATATTTTGAATGTGCTGGGCCTGCTGAGAAAAAACAATATGCAGTTTGTATGGATCACTCACAAAAATATGACTTACAATAGTGTTTACATTTGAGCAGTAAAAAAAAAAAAAAGTTAAAGTCGGATTTGCACAGGGGTGTGAAAAAGGCTTAGCAGTGAAGAGGTTAATTTGGGTACCAATTCAATTGTTTAAAAATGTGACTTTACACAGTTTTTATTTTATTTGATTGCTTTTTAATAATAATGACGAGTAAACACATTTTTTTTTCCAAAGAGGTCAAGGCTACTAAATTAGATACATCCAAAAATCATGTGATACCCCAACTCAATCCTTATCTGTCCAACCCTGCCCATTGCACACTCATGACTATGCCACTCCAGTTGCAGCTCTATTAAAGTCAAGCTAATACAACTGAATCAGTTATATACTTTCTACTAAGGCTCATCTGCTGATAGGTACATCCTGCTAAGGTTCATTAGCTGATTAATATACTGAAAAATGGGGAGGGGGAGTAGATTTCTTTATAATCATCTCTACACAGCTATTGTAGCTAAAAAAAGATGCTTCAAAATAGATGAATTATTTTGCCCTGATTTTAGGAATGTCTCATATGTTTAGGTTTCCAAGCAATTTATATAATAATATAATTTAAAATAGGCCAATATACTGAAAGGATGGAATTAATGGTTTACATTTGCAAAATGTGCTATACTTGGGCTGTACGTTTAATAGCAGTCACCAAATTCCAAATCCCTACACAAAAGTATATATTTGTAGAAACTAGACACCCCAGGGTAATTATCTAGAGGCATTTTAACACTTTATATTTCACCATTTTATCACCAAGGGTAGAAAATAAAGCAAAGGGATAAAAATATACACTTTAGTAAATGCCGTCCATAGAGGGAACAGCAGTCGTCTTTCAAGCCTTAGCAATGGCTGCCGTACTATGTATGGATTCCAAGATGACCGCAACTGGGTTCCTACAGCAAAACCTAAGCTCAAATGAGAAGCAAACTAAACGCTGCTCTCAATAACAGACAAAGTTTCAGATCAGCAGACTCATCGGGAAGGATAATTTGATCTTAAACCTAAGTATTAAGCATATAATAATCTAGGTTCAGTAATGAAACAAAACACAAGCTCTAACAGATTAAAGGGATTGTTAACACACTGAGATTGTAATATAAAATGGTTAACTACGTGTAGTGAAGCAATTTTGCTACATACTTTGGTTATGTATATTTCTGTATTTTCCTGTAATTTAAAGGACCAGTCAATACAGTAAATTTGCATAATCAACAAATGCATGATAAGAAGACAATGCAATAGCACTGTCTATTTCCACTCCCCCTGTATCATGTGACAGCCATCAGCCAATCACAAATGCATATACCTATATGCAGTGCATTCTTGCACATGCTCAGTAGGAGTTGGCAACTCAAAAAGTGTAAATATAAAAAGACTGTCTAATTTTGTTAATTGAAGTAAATTGGAAAGTTGTTTAAAATCGCATGCTATATCTGAATCTTGAAGTTTAATTTTGACTTCAGTGTCCATTTAACTATAAAAAATTAAAGTTGTCCGATTCTGAGTACAGGAAATAAATACAGCTGATATCACTGCCACATATCAATCCCAAACTGGCCTTAGTAATCACGTTAGAAAATGAAAAAAAAAATAATATTTTTGCTAACATAATGATAGTTGCTAGCCTTATCTACTCCAGAAATAAGCTCTGATTTACTCCTCCAAAAAAGGCAAGCACATGGTGAAGTCAGGATATGAAACACAATTGCAACAAAGTGTTAATGCATTAAACTAATCCACACTAACGTAAAATGTTAATCTTTTTTCAATACTGGAGAAAAATCTTATGATTACAATGTTTGCCTTTAAGGGGCACACAACAGGTCAGGGTATATCTTTACAAGAGCACCTGTGTTTCTAAACATGACTAATCCAACTATCAGCCAAGCTTAGGTAAGGGTAACCTCAAAGGAAACAAAAAATGCCGCTACAGAGCAACAGGGAAAAAGTCTTTATTCCATCATTAAAAAATCGCCAAACACAAAGGAGAGAGCTCAGCTGTGTTACGCGTTTCACGTCGCAACAGGGCGCTTACTCATAGACATCAAAACCTCAAAGCCCCAAGCTCCACTAACACATTCACCATAAATGCACCAAGGCTTCCGTGCAATTATTCACATTGTTAAAAAATATACAATTCAATATTATACTTAAAGGGATACTAACCCCAATATGTTTCTTGAATGATTCAGATAGAGCATGCAATCTTAAGCAACTTTCTAATTTACTAATATTATAAGTTTTTCTTCGTTCTCTTACTATCTTAATTAAAAAAGCAGTAATGTAAAGCTTAGGAGATTTTAGGTTCAGCACCCTGAATAGCGCTTGCTTATTGGTGGCTACATTTAGCCACCAAAAAGCAAGCATAACCCAGGTTCTGAACCAAAAATGGCCCAGCTGCTAAGCTCTATGTTCCTGCTTTTTAAATAAAGATAGCAAGAGAATGAAGAAAAAATGCTAAAAGGAGTAAATTAGAAAGTTGCTTATAATTGCATGCTCTGTCTGAATCATTAAAGAAAAAATGTGGGTTTTGTATCCCTTTAATATAAAAAGACATAAGAAAAGTTACCTTGCATGTGCAGTTCCTGCAGTGATCGTCTTCTACCCAGGAGTCTTTATCCCGGTAAACCAGCTGATGGACTTGACAAGTTTTCTCACAGTGACAGCTTTCCAACTGGCTAAGTCTGGTCTCTGCATAATTTAACTATAAATAAAAGATACAAGGTACAGTCAACACTGGTTCTAGAACGTAATATTTGATGAAGCTAACAAAGAAAGGTGAAGGGTTAAACTGGTGGTGGTCTTCAACCAATGCCTCTCTTTCAATTTTTAAAAATCTTTCTTTCAGTTTTCCTAGGTAAAGCACTGGGTGTATAAAAAAGGACATGGCAACTCAAGCTTTCCCTAATTAAAGAAACAGTGAAGTAAAAAATTAGCTTCCATGATTTAAACAGGAAATGCACTTTTAAACAACATTCTAATTTATTTTAAATATCTTATTTGCTTTGTTCTCTTTGTATCATTTGTTAAAAAGTATACCTAGGTAGGCTCAGGAGCAGCAATGCACTACTGGGAGCTAGCTGCTGATTGGTGGCCGCACATATATGCCTTTTGCCATTGGCTCATCTATTGTGTTCAGCTAGCTCCCAGTAGTGCATAGCTGTTCCTTTAACACAGGATACTAAGAGAAGGAAGAAAATTACATAATAGAAGTAAATTGGAAAGATATTTAAAATTGGGTGCTCTATGGAATTGGGAATCATGAAAAAAAAAAAAGAGTTTGGGTTTCATGACCTTTTAAGCAAAACAAGTGATGCAGCATTTCACCAATTATCATCAAAATAATACCCTGAATATAATCAGAGCTATTTAGATATTTTGACTATTTAAACATGTTCAAGATCAGACATGCAAAATAAAACTGGCATAAAATGATTTGTATTTATCTCAATTTATTTATATTCCCAGTAGGATCACGCAGTCATAACAAAGAACTTTTGGAAAACATCCCAACCAAATAAATATGTCAATGATTATTCTAAAAGGGATTTGACAAACCTCGGATTTCTCTACAAGACTAACGACTGGTTTAAAAACACTATTTTCTTTCTTATTTATAAGCATTCAATTAATCTGATACCAATAATGTAGTATTAAAATAACACTGTAGAATGCAAGCTGGTTTAAAGTGGCAAAAAAGTGGCATCTGAGATACACAGTAAAGGCTGTGATACACTGCAAGCGACACAGTGCGAGGTGACGCAGCTACTTCACACCGCGTTGCTTCAGAAGTTCAAATATTTCAACGCTGAGTGCTCAGCTACGCGACCTGATGTAGCCGAGTGTACAGTGATGAAAAGGCAGGACACACTGAGCACGCACAGCCGCATTATCACGCTGCACGCCATTCTCAGTGTCATAGCCTTAATGCATGTCTAATGCAGTGAGCAGCATTTTTGTATTATACTTGTGTTTGCAGAAAGAGGTGCTCTTATTTTGTCCCTTCTTCACAGAGCCCTGAGGTGCGCTAATATGAGGCTTAGCGCGGCAGATCCCAGGTCTTGCGCTAAAGGACCTTCGTCTTTAGTGCAGGCCCTGGAATCCTCCATGATAATGCACCTTTTAGCACGCCATGAGGCTCAGTGAAAAAGGGTTGGGATTAGCGCAACTCTCCAGAGTGCTAGCTGTAGTTGAATTTTGTCCGCATTTCATAGTTTTCTTTAAATTTGGTGGCACATTCGTTCGGATATTCATTAGCCGTGTTTTATTAACACATTTGCATATATAATGAAACAAATGCACACGTCTAATGACAAACAATCCATAACGATTTTTTTTGACTGTGCATATTTGTAATTAGCATATTATAATGCACTGTTAAATAAAGAATTGTGAACCATGCATTTACCCTGCAGTTATTTCCTGAGTGAAAATGATTGCCCAGCTATGTATTTCACTAGTAATTGTGATTCGCCATGAAAATGTCAACAAAATTGTGCAATCCAATCATATCAGGAACTCATATTTTTAAGGAAGTTTCTGGTATTTCACACTGCATTGCAAGGCATAAAGGTTTATATTAATATTATGCTTTTGTCATTCTTGTAATGTATGCAAAGCTGCAATAATAAATGGTCATTTTCTACCAACTTCAAAGCGAACAGATGGGCTCATAAATATGACAGTGTGAATACGTTTTTTTTATTTTGAATACTGTGATAATTATAACTGCAGATTTGAGCATTATGTTAATTTTAGTATTCTATTGAGTATTAAATAGAATGTTCGAAGTCACATTATAAAGGAAGGAAGGTAATAGAGAGGTTTGTTTAAATGTGAGTTAATTTTGGAATTATCTATACATTTCCAAAGTGAATTTTTAATTACTCTGCACGAGTGGGTGGCTATAAACTTAAAGGGACAGTAAACACATATAGATTTTAATATAAAAATTTAAGTTATACATGGTAAAATCTAGAAAAAAAAGTAGAGAAGGCGCCACATAGCGTGATTCCTCAGAGAATATCTTATATTGTGCACTAAAAATAATACAGTCACATTTGGTGAAGCACTAAGATGTAGTGCTGGCTGGGCAGACCGGAACCTCAGAGTTGTCCAGTAAAACTCTCATCTTGGTTCAGGATACACAGGTCTTTGTGGTACCTTTCTCCCTTGCAGTAGGTTGGTGTGTTTGTTACTCTTGGGTTCCACCTCTCTGCTCCAAACCGTCAAGTCAAGAATAGGTCACAAAATAGCAAAAAAACAAGCTTTTATTAAACACAAATAATGCACAGCAACGCGTTTCTCAGTATCCAAACTGTTTCCTGATACAAACATATAAAACTTGCTACTTTATATACACATATACAGCCAATCAAATGGCTACTAAAAATCACACCCTTCTTCTGAGTCACATGATTCTCCGGAATAGTGTGTTGCAAATAATACAATCAAAGGTCATCATTACAAAAGATTCAAATCCTTAGCATATTAAAATAACAAAATTATAAAATTATCCCAATATATCTACAGATTGATGTAGGATATAGATCATTAATTGACTTGTTAAGATTCTCTAATGCGATCGCAGTTTATTGTAAGATACACGCCCGTCAGCTAGTTATCATAGAGTGTAAACTTATGTGGAATTTCCACTGCCAATCATGAGGGAGATAGCAGAGCATGCATAATTTAGTGCTCACCAGTCAGCCACTTCTATCTACTACGTTACTGCAATAGCATGCTGACTGTTTACATCCGGGAGCTTTATATGGGACCCAATGAACTGTTATTAACTTAACTGACGATCGTCATTGGTAAATAAAACTTTGACATTTATGTATTCTCTATGCCAAATCCATAATGGTATATTAGTGGATTTTTTATATACATCATCTTAAACATATGGGGATAAAAGGAGAATTATATAAATATTTAATAAAGTATAAATCCTAATATTATAAAACACAGTGTTAGTGTCAAGCAAATAGCGATCGTATTAATGCTATTAGAATATAGATCTCAAACTATATAAATATGATAATAGTGTAGTGTGATAGATATTTGGTGAAACTCATAGTGAGTGCTTATTTATAATAGTAATAGGTACATGCATAAGTGATCGTTATATGTGAAATTTAAGTGATCGATTGCTTTGGGTGATATGTTCATCTAATTGTTTTATACAGATAATCTCATATTAACTAATATGTTGGTAATAATATCTTAATAGATATATATGACCCATGAGAGATATAAGTCATAATTATTGTTAGTAGATCTCTCATGATGTCAGAGGAAATTGAAGGTATATAGATGTATATAGATGTGTTATCTATGTGGTTGGTATATGCAGAATGTATATTTAAATCTCTCCACTCCAAAATATGTGTAAGTATATGTCTCTATATACCTTTAATCAATATGTCATATATATATATAAAATATAATAGATAAAAAGACCCTATGAGTCCACATGTGTTGGTGATAAGTGTGTTAGCATTATCTTATTGGTGGTGAGTATAAAGTGCTCCTATGTCATAATGTGTGTATGTGGAGTTTATGTGCTCTATGTGTGTGTGTTATGAATAGAACGCTGCTAAGTCCATATTCATATTGAGACCATTTGGATACAAAGTGCCCAGTTGGTAGATCCAAAAGGTCTCTCGTTGGCACAATCTGCTAAACTTATTGTATAGGTTGGAAGCAGGAATAAATTCAATCAGAGTTATTTAAAAAATGTTGAGGTCACCTCTGTGTACTAAGTTACAATGTCTAGGGACGCTATGATTTTTCAAATTGTTTTTCATATTACGGTAGTGTTCGTTCCATCTAGACCATATAACTCTACAGGTGTGACCTACATACTGTATCCCGCATGTCAGTAAATAGACTACATAAGAAGAAACACAAGTAAGGTAATGTGAAATGGAATATGTGTTCCCTGTGGTTTTAGATGTGAAATTAGATGTTGCTGGTTTAATATGGGTGCACATCCTACAATTCTTCTTAAGACATTTGATCAATTGGCTGATCACCTTTTGAATGATTATGTACATACATCCTTTAAAAATAAATTATATTTTACACCAACAATGATAGAAAATACACATATTGAACTCTTCAAAGAAATGGTTCTAGATGATTTTTCCAAATTACCCAATAAAATCTATCGGAGACAGAATCTTAATATCGGGGAAAAGAGAGCCTTAGACAATCTGAAAAATAACTCAGAATTGGTGATCTGCCAAGCGGATAAAAGTGGGGGCATTATCCTACAAATTTTATCAGATTATCCTGTAGAAGCTAGACGAATCTTGGATGACTGAGAATATTATAAAGAATCAGAGACGGATCCCACCGTTAGTTACACAACACTCCTGACGGGTATTAGAGAATTTGGTTTCAAAGAAGGTATTATCAATAAAAATGAGAGAGAATACTTGGTTCCGATTAAAACCAATAAAGCTTTTTATTACCATCTTCCAAAAGTCCACAGAGTCGCAAAAAAAACACCTGGCAGACCCATCATTGCAGGGATAGGGAGTTTAACAGATAATGTGTCATCATATGTGGATTCTTTTCTTCAAAAATATGTTTAGTCTTGGAATCATACATACGTGATTCATCTGACCTATTGAAATTGAACAGTTTATCATCAACTAAGAAAAATAGTGATGCTAACGCATTCTATTCTAATAGAGTCAGCAAAGTTGCAGGACCAGCACACCTTTAAATGTATGAATGTCTAATAGACAACAAGGTGGGTGCAAACAGTTGTAGAGCCAAACCCCTTAGCTTCAAAGTAGTAGAATCCAAAATAAAATGTTGCACTTTCAAGTGTGGAAATGAAAAAAAACTGAACAGCAACATTCCGGGGCACCTGCCCCTTTGTCAAACTACAAGTGTAATGCACATACAGACAATATATAGCAATACTAGTTAAAACAAGGACCAATGGGAGCACACATGATGGGCAGGGTTATAAACAATCTCACATGAGAAACTTCAGCAGCAAATTTAACCCTATAGTGCACTTTTAAATGTGTCCTAAAATGGGCTAGATTAAAAAAAATATGAAAAGGAAGCAAAAGATTTTTGTACAGTCAAATAATGCATATCACTTTCTTGTAGGGATATGGTCTAATTTTTTTGAAAAAAACTTTATATGATAACTTTATATAATAACTGAGCTACTCTAGATAGAAAAATCACAAAATTGGATTGAGATCAAAATCCCTGTTCATGCCTTTGGGAAGTAATGTGTCTAATTTCCATATCTATTTAGCCTCTTTTTAGAACATATCTTTCTGTCTATCACCCCCCCCCAGGCTTTCTCTTAACTTGGTATAATACCATGAAACGTAATTAATTAACCTGGTGACCCATTTGTAAAAAAAGGGCTGGTACTGGGAGGTCTTTAGTGCCTGTATTTCTAATGTTGGATTTATGCTGACCAATACAATCCCTTATTCTTTGAGTGGTCTCACCTATATATAGAAGCCCACATGGGCATTTTAGGGTGTACACAACATAAGATGAATAACAGGTATAGTAACCTTGTATTTTAAATTTACAGCCTGAGTAGGTATGACAGATCTCATCACCTTCAATGACATTGTTACAATGGGAACACCAGAGGCATGGAAAGGTACCATTTTTAGGCTTACCAAAAAATGGAGATACTTTGGTATCTGAATTAACAACTGCCCTGGTTATCCTTCTCCCACATGTGTACCCTTTACGGTATGCAGCTCTGGGTATTTGACTGAACTCCTTAATGTCAGGACAGGAATCTCTTAGGATATGCCAATTGTGCTTAAGTATACCTTGTAACTTATTGCTAAGAGTATTATATGTGCTGACAAAGGTAAGTCTGTCATACTGTGGTCTATGGTGTTTGCTGTGGAAATTTGATCTCACATGCATTAACTCTGTATTGGGATAACCCCGTTTTTCAAACTTAGATTGAATTTCATTCAATCTACATTCTTTTTTAATAGGGTCCGATACAATCCTATCAACTCGTAAAAATTAAAATTTAGCCACAGATCTAAATATAGCTGGTGGATGAAAGCTATCCCTATGAAGTAGTGTATTTCTATCAGTTTTATTAACAAATAAGTCAGTTTTTAATTGACCATTTTCCATATATGCCAAGGTGTCTAGGAATTAAATTTGTGTGTTATCTTGTTTAGATGTAAATTGTATGAATGACACTGATCTCTCGATATCATTTCTCAATTGTGTAAGACATTCAATAGGTCACTGCCAAATAATAAACAGATCATCTATGTACCTGTACCAAGCTAAGCAGTGCTGTTGGAATAAGGGGTGATTATAGATGACAGTCTCTTCAATGTGATCCATTACCAAGCAGGCATAGGATGGGGCCACATTGGACCCCATCGCTGTGCCTGT
The DNA here is from genome assembly GCF_027579735.1 of Bombina bombina. Classification (NCBI taxonomy): domain Eukaryota; kingdom Metazoa; phylum Chordata; class Amphibia; order Anura; family Bombinatoridae; genus Bombina; species Bombina bombina. The sequence continues at coordinate 143,463,833 of NC_069505.1, read as the reverse complement.
CTTTTGCATATAGAACATCTTGTAAAAAAGAAAATAATTTTTGGTCAGAATAGCCTCCAATAAGCTCATCATAAATCCTATTTGTGATTTACTGTATTTGTCACATATGTCAAGTGTATTCTGAACACAGTCAATGCCCACAGTTTGTGGAATAACAGTATAAAAACTGCAAACATCCCATGTCGCAAGCACAGTATTATCATTCAAGCCTATTTTGTCCAGGAAATCACTAGTGTCCTTAATATATGATTATATATTTTTTTACAAATGGGTCACCAGGTTAATCATTAACGTTTCATGGTATTAGACCAAGTTAAGAGAAAGCCTGGGGGGGGTGATAGACAGAAAGATCTGTTCTACAAAGAGGCTAAATGAATATGGAAATTAGACACATTACATCCCAAAGGCATGAACAGGGATTTTGATCTCAATCCAATTTTGTGATTTTTCTATCTAGATTAGCTTAGTTATTGTATAAAGTTATCATATAAAGAAAGTGATATGCATTATTTGGCTGTACAAAATTTGTTTGCTTCCTTTTCATATTGTTTTTAATCTAGGCCCTTTTGGGACACATTAAAAAGGGCACTATAAGGTTAAATTTGCTGCTGAAGTTTTTCATGTGAGATTGTTTATAACCCCGCCCATCATGTGTGCTCCCATTGATCCTTGTTTTAACTAGTATTGCTATATATTGTCTGTATGTGCATTACACTTGTAGTTTGACAAAGGGGCAGGTGCCCAGAAATGTTGCTGTTCACCTAATAAAGGTTTTTTTCTCTTCCACACTTGAGAGTGCAACATTTTCTTTTGCATTCTATACTAATATTCCACATCATATTGGTTTAAGAGCTATCCAAGAATTCTTGGAAGGTGATATATTTTTACCACTTTAAAAAAAAAAGTTTATATTACAACTTATATAGTTTATTTTAGAACACAACTTTTTTTTTGAAGACGACTTTTATTTACAGACGAGAGGTACCGCCATGGGTACCAGGTTTTCCCCTAGTTTTGCCAATTTATAGATGGGCAAATTTGAGAAAGAATATATATATACGATTCAGACTATGGGGCAAACCTGGTATTCTATGGGCGGTACATTGATATAATGATATGGAAGGGTGAGCAGGCATCCGCAGGATCATTCACCAAACATATTAATACTAACAACATAGGACTCACTTTTTCTAGTACAATAGAGACTGAATCTATAGTGTTCCTTGATCTTTATTTATCCTTCTCCAGGGTGAATGGTGGTATTGAATCCAAAAATAATTTTAAAAATGTGTATTGTAACAGCTATCTGGACTTTTCAAGCAACCACCAATTACCCTGGAAGAAGAATGTCCCATATGGACAATTCAAAAGACTAAGGAGGAATTGCAAAATATGTCTGACTTTAATAACCAAAGTGAAATACTTAAAGAAAGATTTTTGGAAAAAGGGTACCCTAATGAACTGATAGAAGCAAGTTTCAATAGAGTCAAATTGTATAATAGAGAGGATTACTTTTGTAACAAATTTAAAAATGGAAATAGAGAACAAAACCAAACTAGTGACAATAAAAGTATGTTCATTACACAATACAGTACTAGCCACATAAAAATATGTAATATCATAAAAAAACATTGGGGGATCCTAATGAAAGATCCGGTTTTAAACAAAAATATCAATGACAAACCTAAGTGTGTATTTAGACATGCATCCACTTTGAAAAACCTGTTAGCTCCCAGTAAGGTAGTAGTCAACAAAATAAGAAAAATACAAGGAATACAAAAGAATGGTAAAAAGAATGATCACAAGAAGGTCATTTTCAAATGTCTTAAGAAGAATTGTAGGATGTGCACCCATATTAAACCAGGAGCATCTAATTTAACATCTAAAACAACAGGGAACACATATTCCATTTAACATTACCTTACTTGTGTTTCTTCTTACGTAGTCTATTTACTGACATGCAAGTCATGCAAGATACAGTATGTGGGTCGCACCTGTAGAGTTATACGGACTAGATGGAACGAACACTACCGTAATATGAAAAACAATTTGAAAAATCATAGCGTCCCTAGACATTGTATCTTACTATACAGAGGTGAACATTTTTTAAATAACTCTGATTGAATTTATTCCTGCTTCCAACCTATACAATAAGTTTAGCAGATTGTGCTAGCAAGAGACCTTTTGGATCTACCAACTGGGCACTTTGTATCCCAATGGTCTCAATATGAATATGGACTTAGCAGCGTTCTGTTCACAACACACACACATAGAGCATATAAACTCCACATACACACATTATGACATAGGGGCACTTTATACTCTCCAATAAGATAATGCTAACACACTTACCAACACATGTGGACTCATAGGGTCTTTTTATCTATTATATTTTATATATATGACATATTAATTAAGGATATATAGAGACATATACTTACACATATTTTGGAGTGAAGAGATTTAAATACAGATTCTCCATATACCAACCACATAAATAACACATCTATATACATCTATATACCTTCAATTTCCTCTGACATTATGAGAGATCTACTAACAATAATTATGACATATCTCTCATGGGTCATATATATCTGTTAAGATATTATTACCAACCTATTAGATAGTTAATATTAGATTGTTATCTGTATAACACAATTAGATAAACATATCACCCAAAGCAATCGATCACTTAAACTTCACATATAAGGATCACTTATGTATATACCTAGTACTATTATAAATAAATACTCACTATGAGTTTCACCAAATATATATCACACTACACTATTATCATATTTATATAGTTTGAGAATTATATTCTAATAACATTAATATAATCGCTATTTGCTTGACACTAACACTGGGTTTTATAATATTAGGATTTATCACTTTATTAAATATTTATATATACTCCTTTTATCCCCATAGGTTTAAGATGATGTCTATAAGAAATCCACTAATATACCATTATGGATTTGGAATAGAGAATACATAAATGTCAAAGTTTTATTTACCAATAATGATCGTCAGTTAAGTTAATAACAGTTCATTGGTTCCCATATAAAGCTCCCGGTTTAAAAAAAAATTCAGCATGATATTGCGGTCATGTAGTAGATAGAAGTGGCTGACTGGTGAGCACTAAACTACGCATGCTCTGCTATCTCAAACATGATTGGCAGTGGTAATTCCACGTCAGTTTGCACACTATGTAAACCAGTTGACGGGCGTGTATCTTAAAATAAACTACGATCGCATTAGATAACCATAATAAATTAATTAATGATCAATGTCCTACATCATTCTGTAGATATATTGGGAAATTTTATATATTTTTTATTTTAATATGCTAATAAGGTTTTGAATATTTTGTAATGATGACCTTTGATTTTATTATTTGTAACACACTACTCCGGAGGGTCATGTGACTCAGAAGGAGGGTGTGATTTTTAGTAGCCCTTTGATTGGCTGAATATGTGTATATAAAGTAGCAAGTTTTATATGTTTGTATCAGCCTAAAGAAACAGTTTGGATACTGAGAAACGCGTTGCTGTGCATTATTTGTGTTAAATAAACACTTGTTTTTTTGCTACTTGCTGCTTTTTTACTATTTTGGTGACCTACAGGGAGTGCAGAATTATTAGGCAAGTTGTATTTTTGAGGATTAATTTTATTATTGAACAACAACCATGTTCTCAATGAACCCAAAAAACTCATTAATATCAAAGCTGAATAGTTTTGGAAGTAGTTTTGGAAGTAGTTTTTAGTTATAGTTATTTTAGGGGGAAATCTGTGTGTGCAGGTGACTATTACTGTGCATAATTATTAGGCAACTTAACAAAAAACAAATATATACCCATTTCAATTATTTATTTTTACCAGTGAAACCAATATAACATCTCAACATTCACAAATATACATTTCTGACATTCAAAAACAAAACAAAAACAAATCAGTGACCAATATAGCCACCTTTCTTTGCAAGGACACTCAAAAGCCTGCCATCCATGGATTCTGTCAGTGTTTTGATCTGTTCACCATCAACATTGCGTGCAGCAGCAACCACAGCCTCCCAGACACTGTTCAGAGAGGTGTACTGTTTTCCCTCCATGTAAATCTCACATTTGATGATGGACCACAGGTTCTCAATGGGGTTCAGATCAGGTGAACAAGGAGGCCATGTCATTAGATTTTCTTCTTTTATACCCTTTCTTGCCAGCCACGCTGTGGAGTACTTGGACGCGTGTGATGGAGCATTGTCCTGCATGAAAATCATGTTTTTCTTGAAGGATGCAGACTTCTTCCTGTACCACTGCTTGAAGAAGGTGTCTTCCAGAAACTGGCAGTAGGACTGGGAGTTGAGCTTGACTCCATCCTCAACCCGAAAAGGCCCCACAAGCTCATCTTTGATGATACCAGCCCAAACCAGTACTCCACCTCCACTTTGCTGGCATCTGAGTCGGACTGGAGCTCTCTGCCCTTTACCAATCCAGCCACGGGCCCATCCATCCGGCCCATCAAGACTCACTCTCATTTCATCAGTCCATAAAACCTTAGAAAAATCAGTCTTGAGATATTTCTTGGCCCAGTCTTGACGTTTCAGCTTGTGTGTCTTGTTCAGTGGTGGTCGTCTTTCAGCCTTTCTTACCTTGGCCATGTCTCTGAGTATTGCACACCTTGTGCTTTTGGGCACTCCAGTGATGTTGCAGCTCTGAAATATGGCCAAACTGTTGGCAAGTGGCATCTTGGCAGCTGCACGCTTGACTTTTCTCAGTTCATGGGCAGTTATTTTGCGCCTTGGTTTTTCCACAAGCTTCTTGCAACCCTGTTGACTATTTTGAATGAAACGCTTGATTGTTCGATGATCACGCTTCAGAAGCTTTGCAATTTTAAGAGTGCTGCATCCCTCTGCAAGATATCTCACTATTTTTGACTTTTCTGAGCCTGTCAAGTCCTTCTTTTGACCCATTTTGCCAAAGGAAAGGAAGTTGCCTAATAATTATGCACACCTGATATAGGGTGTGGATGTCATTAGACCACACCCCTTCTCATTACAGAGATGCACATCACCTAATATGCTTAATTGGTAGTAGGCTTTCGAGCCTATACAGCTTGGAGTAAGACAACATGCATAAAGAGGATGATGTGGTCAAAATACTCATTTGCCTAATAATTCTGCACTCCCTGTATTCCCGCTACTTGACGGTTTGGAGCAGAGAGGTTGAACCCAAGGGTAACAAACACACCAACCTACTGCAAGGGAGAAAGGTACCACAAAGACCTGTGTATCCTGAACCAAGAGGAGAGTTTTACCGGACAACTCTGAGGTTCCAGTCTGCCCAGCCAGCACTACATCTTAGTGCATCACCAAATTTGAGTGTTTTATTTTTAGTACACCATATAAGATATACTCTGCGGAATCACGCTATGTGGTGCCTTCTCTACTTTTTTCTAGATTAACTTGGAAGTGGATGACCTTATACTTCGAGGAGAGCTGCCTATCTGTGTAATCTACACACAAATTTGATTGGCCTATCTGTTTGATGTAGTTCATATACATGTTTCTATAAGCATATTTTGTATATCTATTCGTATAGAGTGGTAGTTGGTGTCTCCTTTTTGACACTAGGTTCAAATACCATGTATTTTTACATATATACTCACTTTTGTGATAGTGCCCCATTTACACCTGAGTGTGTTATTATAATATATGGTAAAAGAACTTTGCAATACACTTTTATTATTTATTTCCTCCATTTTAGTAGATATTAGTGCTGAAAATTGTGGCTTTTCTAATTCTCAGAACTTGAAATGAAGATAAAATAAGGATGTCTTTGTGTAAAGAAGAAAGATAAGAGAAGGATGTGTCCTTACCCTATAAGTTAAGCCCATTTAAATAGGTTGTGCTTTCAATTAGCAAAAACAGAAATGTTATATTCAACAATAATAGGAGCAATTTTCCATACATGTTATACTATCGTTGTTAAACATGTCTTTGGCAACACATTAAAGAAAAAACTATTTTACAATACACTGTCCCTTTAAGGCTGAGAAAGGTTAAAGAGACAGTAAACAGTGTTAAGGTTACATATTTCTACCCTATGTGCAGAATTATGTAACATATGGATGGCCTTTTGTGTAAAGTTGTTCTTGTAAATTAGTCCTTTTTCCCCTAAAATGATACCTCCTGCCCGAAGCCGTCCTCTTCTGCGTGGCATTTTTTTCAAACAGCGTCTCACAGGCTCACTGCCTAATCACAGCGTGCTCTGTGGTGCTATTCAGCTTCAAAAATCGAGTTCCCATGCTAGGTAAGTCAGATGATAGCTTTACCTAGCAGGGGACTATATGCAGTTGAATGGCGACACAGAGCTCGCTGTGATTAGACCGTTTAAAAGGTCTCCATTTTAAACACACACATTTCCGAATCTGTAATCTCTTTATAAATATATTAGAGTCTCAACTAAAAAAAAAAAAAGCATACTTAAAGGGACAGTCTACTTGAAAATTGAGATTGTCCAAAAAGATAGCTAATCCCTTTATTATCCATTCCCCAATTTTGCATAACTAACACTGTTATATTGGTATATCTTTTTACCTCTATGATTATTTGTATCTAAACCCCTGCAGACTTTCCCTTATCTTTGCTTGTTACAAACTAACATTTTAGCCAATCAGTGCCGGTTCTTGTATAACCATTATTATACGAGGGACTCACATGAACTAGCACTATCTGGCTGTTGAGCAAGCTTTAAAAAGCAAATAAAAAGCACTGAGATAAGGGGTGACCTGCAGGAGCTTAGAAACAGGCAAACAGATGTTATAAAGTATATTAATATAATAATAATGTTGGTTATAAAAAGCTGAGGAATGGGTAGTAAAGGCATTATCTATCTTTTTAAACAATACAAATATCAAGTAGACTGTCCCCTTAATATCACATAGGGGACACACATGCTTTAAAATAGAATGAAATATGTTACAATCTACAACATGCTAAATCAACTGTATACCACAAGAGAGATTACTAATCAATGTTATATGTCAATAATTAATTATTTAGACATTAAAATGTATTGGACTGAGCAAAGACTAAAGCACCACTATGAATGTTATTGAAACGTGTCATCATTTGTGTGATGAATTAAAATAATGTTTATAATTTGTTTATTGACACAAGCTATCCATAGGGTGCAATTAATATCAGAGGTGTCAGAGAAAGACAAGCACGAGTGATTACATAGTCAAGCTGCAACAAAATACAAGACAAAGTGATAAAATCCCCCCTTAAATTTAAGACATGCAACAGCATGATATTTGTCAACAAAAACAATGGTTTTTTGTGTTTGATATGCTAGTCTAGTACTTGGTGAAAACAGTATTCATACACAGACAATAAATATATAATGAAATTAATGTTTATAGTGAGACACAATATGCTATACACATAACTAAAATGTGAGGTTCAGTGTTTAAAGGGACATAAAACTCTTTTTTATTTCATAATTTGGATAGAGCATATTATTTTTAACAACTTTTCAATTTACTTCAATTATTTAATTTGTTTTATTTTATTATCTTGATATTTTTGTTGAAAGGCATATCTAGGTAGACTCAGGAGCTGCTGATTGGTGGCTGCACATTTATGCCTCGTGTTATTGGCTCACCCATTACATTCAGCTAGCTCCCATTAGTGCATTGCTGCTTCTTCAATAAAGGATATTAAGAGACTTAAGGAAAATAGAGTATAGCTGTAAATTGAAAAGCTGTTTAAAAATGTATTCTCTATTGGAATTATGACAGAAACATTTTGGTTTTCATGTCCCTTTAATGTGGATCAAAGAAAAGATGAATTTAAAGATCATAAAATAGTACACAATTACATAATTATCTTGTGTACACCAATAAATATGGTAGTCAAGGAGGGGTTACAAGGTGTTAGAGAAGGCTACATTTAGACACCAATCAGCAAGCGCTACCCAGGTTCTGAACCAAAAATGGGCCGGCTCTTAAGCTTACATTCTTGCTTTTTCAAATAAAGATACCAAGAGAACAAAGACAACATTGATAATAGGAGTAAATAAGAAAGTTAATTAAAATTGCATGATCTATCTGAATCATTTAAGTTTAATTTTGACTAGACTATCCCTTTAATTCAACATTTTAATGTAATATTTAAATGTTCAAATGCTACCATATGATGTTCTATTGTTAACATTGGTCCTAGAAAAGTAGTAAGTGAAAAAACATCAGGGGAACATTTTTCTAAACCACAAATATATAAATTACAATATACACCCATCAATAGCTAACAGGGGCATACCATGAAGATGATGAAATAGGTTTCACATTGAAATGGTTTGTAAGTAACCCTATAAATATGGACAAAATTGAATAAGTATAGTTTATCATAAACAGGTGACATCCATGAAAGGTTTTTCTTTGATAAATATAATTACACCTTCATCTATATTCTATATCTTAAGAACTAAGAATTTAGAATCCATGCTTACCTTTGCAGTCATTTTAGCCAAGAGTTCTTGTAAATCCATAATTCCTTGTACCAAACTCAGGAAATCACTGCAGGTAGGGCAAGCTCAATAAAAGAAGTAAAACAAATATTTTATTACGTGTGCTATTATTAAATAAATGCATTTGTTAAATAATTTTCTTGGCAAAAACTACTATTATTTAGTTCAATAATACAATTTATATTGTATAAACAGAACCTCACTTACTGCGATTCAGATTTGGGCACTGAGTTATATATCCATTGGGCATAAAGATGATTTTCGCATCCTGGATAACTCCCTTTGAACAAAATAAAATGAATCAATGTGAGATTATTAAAATATAAATAACATAATAATTATCCATTTTACATATACAAAAAATAATCCCCAGCTTCTTAGTATGCACATTAATCATATTTAAAGGGACAGTCTACTCCAAAAATGTTAATGTTGAAAAAGATAGCTAATCCCTTTATTAACCATTCTCTAGTTTTGCATAACCAGTGCTGTTTTGTTAATATACATTTTACCTCTGTGATTACCTTGTATCTAAGCCTCTGCAGACTACCTTATTTACAAAGCTGTATTTTAACTAATTATGCATATTCATGAATAACTCCACAGGAGTAAGCACAATATTATATATATGGCACACATGAACTAGCAGTGTCTAGCTGTGAAAAGTAATAAAAATGCTCCGAGATAAGAGGTGGACTGTAGTGGCTTAGAAACAGGCAGACATTTAGAGGTTTAAAGATTGTAAAGTATATAAAGTATATTAATATAACAATGTTGGTTGTGTAAAGCTAGGGACTTGGTAGAAAAAGCATTATCTATCTTTTTAAACAAAAACAAAAAAATGGAGCAGACAGTCCCTTAAAATTTAGACCCCATAGTATACATAGGACCACCCTTGCTATGTTCATTTACATCATCACATTTCAGGCTGACATTTTTTTTTTTTTTTCAAAGTATGGTTTTAAATATTTGTAACAAACAATAGAATGTATTTATACTGTGCAAACAACCATGGCATGAAATATACATTTAACTATATAAACCAATTAGAATTTTGTTTACAAAGTATGCTGAGAAAAAAAAACTGCCCAGCATATTATTCACTTCTATGTTTCTTTAAGTGAACAAGATTAGAAGCAGTTAGCTGATACAACCACATAACAAATTACTAAAATCCTAACATCTCTCTAGAGCAAACACTCAGATTACATATTTTTTGGCACAATATTTTGAAAAACATTTACAGATGGTTATAGGGAAAAGCATATTTTGAGGTGCTAATCTTAGAGATGCATAGACATTTATATTAATTAGGGTCTGTGTTAGCTCCAAGACTGGCACTGGGCACTTGGACAAGGTGCCAAACAATTTTTTTTAAAAAAGGAGAGATTTTATCATAATTGCATATTGACATGTATAGTCACAGTATTCGGTGGCTGATTTTTGTTTTTATGTCCTTTAATAACATCCAAATGTATACATTAAAGGGATAGCCTAGTCAAAATTAAACTTTCATGATTCAGATAGAGAATCCAATTTTAAACAACTTTCTAATTTACTCCTATTAACAATTTTTCTTCACTCTCTAGAATTTTGCTTAAAATTGCTGCTCTATCTGAAGCATGAAAGTTCAATAATTACTAGACTATCCCTTTAAGTCACCCAGCAGACTCTATCATAGAGTGCACCCAGGCAATTCACATTTACAGTGAATGCTTGGATCTCAGAACTACATATATATATATATATATATATATATATATATATATATATATATATTTTATATATATATATATATATATATGTCTGTAATATACTTTCACTATTTATTTTGTCCCCTTTTCCTGTAATTCCATTCTGAAAATGTGAGCTTTTCAGTTCCTGTTAGAAATGGAAATGCAGAACACTTATATATTCCCCACAGCCATTGGCTGCACACTTTAGAGACCTATTTTTAACTGGCCAGAACACGAAAAAGTACATGACAGCTCCCATTGTTTTATAGACACTAAAACTATACACTTATTTTGTCAATATTAAAACTAATGAAATTTTAAAAAAATAATCTACATGTTATTCTCAGACTAATCTTTTCTTTGAATGCATAATTCTATCTAGCATTTATTTAGCGTTTAATGTCCCTTTAATTCTTGGAAAGAGAGACCCAAAACACTAGCCTCTTATAAAAACCACACATGTCTGAAAGGACCTTGTTTACCAGATATGTGCTATGAACTTAAAAACATCCTACAATATTGTCTGATATCACACCTCCTCCTCCTGACATAATTAAATGTAGGTCTCATACATAAATGATTCTTTATTAATACAACAGGGTCATTCTACTAAGATTTACATTGGAATTAGAAAATAAGATGTGACATTAACAAAACAAAACAAGGTGCATTCAGTTTTGGTAACACTGTAGCTAATTTGCACCAATCCTTTTCACTACTAGTATTTACAGTAATCCCTCAGTATGCAAATGCCAGCTTCAGTGCACCTTTTCATTAGCAGTTTACAGTAATCTCTTAGCTTCAGTGCACCTTTTCATTAGCAGTTTACAGTAATCTCTTAGCTTCAGTGCACCTTCTCATTAGCAGTTTACAGTAATCTCTTAGCTTCAGTGCACCTTCTCATTAGCAGTTTACAGTAATCTCTTAGCTTCAGTGCACCTTTTCATTAGCAGTTTACAGTAATCTCTTAGCTTCAGTGTGTCTTCTCATTAGCAGTTTACAGTAATCTCTTAGCTTCAGTGTGTCTTCTCATTAGCAGTTTACAGTAATCTCTTAGCTTCAGTGTGTCTTCTCATTAGCAGTTTACAGTAATCTCTTAGCTTCAGTGTGTCTTCTCATTAGCAGTTTACAGTAATCTCTTAGCTTCAGTGTGTCTTCTCATTAGCAGTTTACAGTAATATTTTAGCTTCAGTGTGTCTTCTCATTAGCAGTTTACAGTAATCTCTTAGCTTCAGTGTGTCTTCTCATTAGCAGTTTACAGTAATCTCTTAGCTTCAGTGTGTCTTCTCATTAGCAGTTTACAGTAATCTCTTAGCTTCAGTGTGTCTTCTCATTAGCAGTTTACAGTAATCTCTTAGCTTCAGTGTGTCTTCTCATTAGCAGTTTACAGTAATCTCTTAGCTTCAGTTTGTCTTCTCATTAGCAGTTTACAGTAATCTCGTAGCTTCAGTTTGTCTTCTCATTACTAGTTTACAGTAATATTTTAGCTTCAGTGTGTCTTCTCATTAGCAGTTTACAGTAATATATTAGCTTCAGTTTGTCTTCTCATTAGCAGTTTACAGTAATCTCGTAGCTTCAGTGTGTCTTCTCATTAGCAGTTTACAGTAATCTCGTAGCTTCAGTGTGTCTTCTCATTAGTTTGCAGTAATCTCTTAGCTTCAGTTTGTCTTCTCATTAGCAGTTTACAGTAATATCTTAACTTCAGTGCACCTTCTCATTAGCAGTTTGCAGTAATCTCTTAGCTTCAGTGTGTCTTCTCAGTAGTTTGCAGTAATCTATTAGCTTCAGTGTGTCTTCTCAGTAGTTTACAGTAATATCTTAGTTTCAGTGTGTCTTCTCATTAGCAGTTTACAGTAATCTCTTAGCTTCAGTGTGTCTTCTCATTAGCAGTTTACAGTAATCTCTTAGCTTCAGTGTGTCTTCTCATTAGCAGTTTACAGTAATATTTTAGCTTCAGTGTGTCTTCTCATTAGCAGTTTACAGTAATCTCTTAGCTTCAGTGTGTCTTCTCATTAGCAGTTTACAGTAATCTCTTAGCTTCAGTGTGTCTTCTCATTAGCAGTTTACAGTAATCTCTTAGCTTCAGTGTGTCTTCTCATTAGCAGTTTACAGTAATCTCTTAGCTTCAGTGTGTCTTCTCATTAGCAGTTTACAGTAATCTCTTAGCTTCAGTTTGTCTTCTCATTAGCAGTTTACAGTAATCTCGTAGCTTCAGTTTGTCTTCTCATTACTAGTTTACAGTAATATTTTAGCTTCAGTGTGTCTTCTCATTAGCAGTTTACAGTAATATATTAGCTTCAGTTTGTCTTCTCATTAGCAGTTTACAGTAATCTCGTAGCTTCAGTGTGTCTTCTCATTAGCAGTTTACAGTAATCTCGTAGCTTCAGTGTGTCTTCTCATTAGTTTGCAGTAATCTCTTAGCTTCAGTTTGTCTTCTCATTAGCAGTTTACAGTAATATCTTAACTTCAGTGCACCTTCTCATTAGCAGTTTACAGTAATATCTTAGCTTCAGTGCACCTTCTCATTAGCAGTTTACAGTAATATCTTAGCTTCAGTGTGTCTTCTCATTAGCAGTTTACAGTAATATCTTAGCTTCAGTGCACCTTCTCATTAGCAGTTTACAGTAATATCTTAGCTTCAGTGCACCTTCTCATTAGCAGTTTACAGTAATATCTTAGCTTCAGTGCACCTTCTCATTAGCAGTTTGCAGTAATCTCTTAGCTTCAGTGTGTCTTCTCAGTAGTTTGCAGTAATCTATTAGCTTCAGTGTGTCTTCTCAGTAGTTTACAGTAATATCTTAGTTTCAGTGTGTCTTCTCAGTAGTTTGCAGTAATCTCTTAGCTTCAGTGTGTCTTCTCAGTAGTTTGCAGTAATTTCTTAGCTTCAGTGTGTCTTCTCAGTAGTTTACAGTAATTTCTTAGCTTCAGTGTGTCTTCTCAGTAGTTTACAATAATATCTTAGCTTCAGTGTGTCTTCTCAGTAGTTTGCAGTAATCTCTTAGCTTCAGTGTGTCTTCTCAGTAGTTTACAGTAATATCTTAGTTTCAGTGTGTCTTCTCAGTAGTTTGCAGTAATCTCGTAGCTTCAGTGTGTCTTCTCAGTAGTTTGCAGAAATCTCTTAGCTTCAGTGTGTCTTCTCAGTAGTTTACAGTAATATCTTAGTTTCAGTGTGTCTTCTCAGTAGTTTGCAGTAATCTCTTAGCTTCAGTGTGTCTTCTCAGTAGTTTGCAGTAATATCTTAGCTTCAGTGTGTCTTCTCAGTAGTTTGCAGTAATCTATTAGCTTCAGTGTGTCTTCTCAGTAGTTTGCAGTAATCTATTAGCTTCAGTGTGTCTTCTCAGTAGTTTGCAGTAATCTCTTAGCTTCAGTGTGTCTTCTCATTAGCAGTTTACAGTAATATCTTAGCTTCAGTGTGTCTTCTCAGTAGTTTGCAGTAATCTCTTAGCTTCAGTGTGTCTTCTCATTAGCAGTTTACAGTAATATCTTAGCTTCAGTGTGTCTTCTCAGTAGTTTACAGTAATATCTTAGCTTCAGTGTGTCTTCTCAGAAGTTTGCAGTAATATCTTAGCTTCAGTGTGTCTTCTCATTAGCAGTTTACAGTAATATCTTAGCTTCAGGTGTCTTCTCAGTAGTTTACAGTAATATATTAGCTTCAGTGTGTCTTCTCAGTAGTTTGCTGTAATCTCTTAGCTTCAGTGTGTCTTCTCAGTAGTTTACAGTAATCTCTTAGCTTCAGTGTGTCTTCTCAGTAGTTTACAGTAATATCTTAGCTTCAGTGTGTCTTCTCAGTAGTTTGCAGTAATCTCTTAGCTTCAGTGTGTCTTCTCATTAGTAGTTTACAGTAATATCTTAGCTTCAGTGTGTCTTCTCAGTAGTTTACAGTAATCTCTTAGCTTCAGTTTGTCTTCTCATTAGCAGTTTACAGTAATATTTTAGCTTCAGTGTGTCTTCTCATTAGCAGTTTACAGTAATATTTTAGCTTCAGTGTGTCTTCTCATTAGCAGTTTACAGTAATCTCTTAGCTTCAGTGTGTCTTCTTATTAGCAGTTTACAGTAATATCTTAGCTTCAGTGTGTCTTCTCATTAGCAGTTTACAGTAATCTCTTAGCTTCAGTGTGTCTTCTCATTAGCAGTTTACAGTAATATTTTAGCTTTAGTGTGTCTTCTCATTAGCAGTTTACAGTAATCTCTTAGCTTCAGTGTGTCTTCTCATTAGCAGTTTACAGTAATCTCTTAGCTTCAGTGTGTCTTCTCATTAGCAGTTTACAGTAATATCTTTGTTTCAGTTTGTCTTCTCATCTAGCAGTTTACTGTAATATCTTAGCTTCAGTGTGTCTTCTCATTAGTAGTTTACAGTAATCTCTTAGCTTCAGTGTGTCTTCTCATTAGCAGTTTACAGTAATATCTTAGCTTCAGTGCACCTTCTCATTGGCAGTTTACAGTAATCTCTTAGCTTCAGTGTGTCTTCTCATTAGCAGTTTACAGTAATCTCTTAGCTTCAGTGTGTCTTCTCATTAGCAGTTTACAGTAATATCTTAGCTTCAGTGCACCTTCTCATTAGCAGTTTACAGTAATCTCGTAGCTTCAGTGTGTCTTCTCATTAGCAGTATACAGTAATCTCTTAGCTTCAGTGTGTCTTCTCATTAACAGTTTACAGTAATCTCTTAGCTTCAGTGTGTTTTCTCATTAGCAGTTTACAGTAATCTCTTAGCTTCAGTGTGTTTTCTCATTAGCAGTTTACAGTAATATCTTAGCTTCAGTGCACCTTCTCATTAGCAGTTTACAGTAATATCTTAGCTTCAGTGTGTCTTCTCAGTAGTTTGCAGTAATCTATTAGCTTCAGTGTGTCTTCTCAGTAGTTTACAGTAATATCTTAGTTTCAGTGTGTCTTCTCAGTAGTTTGCAGTAATCTCTTAGCTTCAGTGTGTCTTCTCAGTAGTTTGCAGTAATATCTTAGCTTCAGTGTGTCTTCTCAGTAGTTTGCAGTAATCTCTTAGCTTCAGTGTGTCTTCTCAGTAGTTTGCAGTAATCTATTAGCTTCAGTGTGTCTTCTCAGTAGTTTACAGTAATATCTTAGCTTCAGTGTGTCTTCTCATTAGCAGTTTACAATAATATCATAGCTTCAGTGTGTCTTCTCAGTAGTTTGCAGTAATCTCTTAGCTTCAGTGTGTCTTCTCAGTAGTTTACAGTAATATATTAGTTTCAGTGTGTCTTCTCAGTAGTTTGCAGTAATCTCTTAGCTTCAGTGTGTCTTCTCAGTAGTTTGCAGTAATCTCTTAGCTTCAGTGTGTCTTCTCAGTAGTTTACAGTAATATCTTAGTTTCAGTGTGTCTTCTCAGTAGTTTGCAGTAATATCTTAGCTTCAGTGTGTCTTCTCAGTAGTTTGCAGTAATCTATTAGCTTCAGTGTGTCTTCTCAGTAGTTTGCAGTAATATCTTAGCTTCAGTGTGTCTTCTCAGTAGTTTGCAGTAATCTATTAGCTTCAGTGTGTCTTCTCAGTAGTTTGCAGTAATCTCTTAGCTTCAGTGTGTCTTCTCATTAGCAGTTTACAGTAATATCTTAGCTTCAGTGTGTCTTCTCAGTAGTTTGCAGTAATCTCTTAGCTTCAGTGTGTCTTCTCATTAGCAGTTTACAGTAATATCTTAGCTTCAGTGTGTCTTCTCAGTAGTTTACAGTAATATCTTAGCTTCAGTGTGTCTTCTCAGTAGTTTGCAGTAATATCTTAGCTTCAGTGTGTCTTCTCATTAGCAGTTTACAGTAATATCTTAGCTTCAGTGTGTCTTCTCAGTAGTTTACAGTAATATATTAGCTTCAGTGTGTCTTCTCAGTAGTTTGCAGTAATCTCTTAGCTTCAGTGTATCTTCTCAGTAGTTTACAGTAATTTCTTAGCTTCAGTGTGTCTTCTCAGTAGTTTACAATAATATCTTAGCTTCAGTGTGTCTTCTCAGTAGTTTGCAGTACTCTCTTAGCTTCAGTGTGTCTTCTCATTAGTAGTTTACAGTAATATCTTAGCTTCAGTGTGTCTTTTCGGTAGTTTACAGTAATCTCTTAGCTTCAGTTTGTCTTCTCATTAGCAGTTTACAGTAATATTTTAGCTTCAGTGTGTCTTCTCATTAGCAGTTTACAGTAATATTTTAGCTTCAGTGTGTCTTCTCATTAGCAGTTTACAGTAATCTCTTAGCTTCAGTGTGTCTTCTTATTAGCAGTTTACAGTAATATCTTAGCTTCAGTGTGTCTTCTCATTAGCAGTTTACAGTAATCTCTTAGCTTCAGTGTGTCTTCTCATTAGCCGTTTACAGTAATATTTTAGCTTTAGTGTGTCTTCTCATTAGAAGTGTACAGTAATCGCTTGGCTTCAGTGTGTCTTCTCATTAGTAGTTTACAGTAATCTCTTAGCTTCAGTGAGTCTTCTCATTAGCAGTTTACAGTAATATCTTTGTTTCAGTTTGTCTTCTCATCTAGCAGTTTACTGTAATATCTTAGCTTCAGTGTGTCTTCTCATTAGTAGTTTACAGTAATATCTTAGCTTCAGTGCACCTTCTCATTAGCAGTTTACAGTAATCTCTTAGCTTCAGTGTGTCTTCTCATTAGCAGTTTACAGTAATCTCTTAGCTTCAGTGTGTCTTCTCATTAGCAGTTTACAGTAATATTTAACTTCAGTGTGTCTTCTCATCTAGCAGTTTACAGTAATATCTTAGCTTCAGTGTGTCTTCCCATTAGTAGTTTACAGTAATATTTAACTTCAGTGCACCTTCTCATTAGCAGTTTACAGTAATCTCTTAGCTTCCGTGTGTCTTCTCATTAGCAGTTTACAGTAATATATTAGCTTCATTGTGTCTTCTCATTAGCAGTTTACAGTAATCTGTTAGTTTCAGTGTCTTCTCATTAGTAGTTTACAGTAATATCTTAGCTTCAGTGTGTCTTCTCATTAGCAGTTTACAGTAATCTCTTAGCTTCAGTGTGTTTTCTCATTAGCAGTTTACAGTAATATCTTAGCTTCAGTGTGTCTTCTCATTAGCAGTTTACAGTAATATCTTAGCTTCAGTGTGTCTTCTCATTAGTAGTTTACAGTAATCTCTTAGCTTCAGTGTGTCTTCTCATCTAGCAGTTTACAGTAATCTCTTAGCTTCAGTGTGTCTTCTCATTAGCAGTTTACAGTAATATCTTAGCTTCAGTGCACCTTCTCATTAGCAGTTTACAGTAATATCTTAGCTTCAGTGTGTCTTCTCATTAGCAGTTTACAGTAATATCTTAGCTTCAGTGTGTCTTCTCATTAGCAGTTTACAGTAATCTCTTAGCTTTAGTGTGTCTTCTCATTAGCAGTTTACAGTAATCTCTTAGCTTCAGTGTGTCTTCTCATTAGCAGTTTACAATAATATCTTAGTTTCAGTGTGTCTTCTCATTAGTAGTTTACAGTAATCTCTTAGCTTCAGTGTGTCTTCTCATTAGCAGTTTACAGTAATATCTTAGCTTCAGTGTGTCTTCTCATTAGCAGTTTACAGTAATCTCTTAGCTTCAGTTTGTCTTCTCATTAGCAGTTTACAGTAATATCTTAGCTTCAGTGTGTCTTCTCATTAGCAGTTTACAGTAATCTCTTAGCTTCAGTGTGTCTTCTCATTAGCAGTTTACAGTAATCTCTTAGCTTCAGTGTGTCTTCTCATTAGCAGTTTACAGTAATATCTTAGCTTCAGTGTGTCTTCTCATTAGCAGTTTACAGTAATATTTAACTTCAGTGTGTCTTCTCATTAGCAGTTTACAGTAATATCTTAGCTTCAGTGTGTCTTCTCATTAGCAGTTTACAGTAATCTCTTAGCTTCAGTGTGTCTTCTCATTAGCAGTTTACAGTAATCTCTTAGCTTCAGTGTGTCTTCCCATTAGTAGTTTACAGTAATATTTAACTTCAGTGCACCTTCTCATTAGCAGTTTACAGTAATCTCTTAGCTTCCGTGTGTCTTCTCTTTAGCAGTTTACAGTAATATATTAGCTTCATTGTGTCTTCTCATTAGCAGTTTACAGTAATCTGTTAGTTTCAGTGTCTTCTCATTAGTAGTTTACAGTAATATCTTAGCTTCAGTGTGTCTTCTCATTAGCAGTTTACAGTAATCTCTTAGCTTCAGTGTGTTTTCTCATTAGCAGTTTACAGTAATATCTTAGCTTCAGTGTGTCTTCTCATTAGCAGTTTACAGTAATATCTTAGCTTCAGTGTGTCTTCTCATCTAGCAGTTTACAGTAATCTCTTAGCTTCAGTGTGTCTTCTCATTAGCAGTTTACAGTAATATCTTAGCTTCAGTGCACCTTCTCATTAGCAGTTTACAGTAATATCTTAGCTTCAGTGTGTCTTCTCATTAGCAGTTTACAGTAATATCTTAGCTTCAGTGTGTCTTCTCATTAGCAGTTTACAGTAATCTCTTAGCTTTAGTGTGTCTTCTCATTAGCAGTTTACAGTAATCTCTTAGCTTCAGTGTGTCTTCTCATTAGCAGTTTACAATAATATCTTAGTTTCAGTGTGTCTTCTCATTAGTAGTTTACAGTAATCTCTTAGCTTCAGTGTGTCTTCTCATTAGCAGTTTACAGTAATCTCTTAGCTTCAGTGTGTCTTCTCATTAGCAGTTTACAGTAATATCTTAGCTTCAGTGTGTCTTCTCATTAGCAGTTTACAGTAATCTCTTAGCTTCAGTTTGTCTTCTCATTAGCAGTTTACAGTAATATCTTAGCTTCAGTGTGTCTTCTCATTAGCAGTTTACAGTAATCTCTTAGCTTCAGTGTGTCTTCTCATTAGCAGTTTACAGTAATCTCTTAGCTTCAGTGTGTCTTCTCATTAGCAGTTTACAGTAATATCTTAGCTTCAGTGTGTCTTCTCATTAGCAGTTTACAGTAATATTTAACTTCAGTGTGTCTTCTCATTAGCAGTTTACAGTAATATCTTAGCTTCAGTGTGTCTTCTCATTAGCAGTTTACAGTAATCTCTTAGCTTCAGTGTGTCTTCTCATTAGCAGTTTACAGTAATCTCTTAGCTTCAGTGTGTCTTCTCATTAGCAGTTTACAGTAATATCTTAGCTTCAGTGTGTCTTCTCATTAGCAGTTTACAGTAATATTTAACTTCAGTGTGTCTTCTCATTAGCAGTTTACAGTAATTTCTTAGCTTCAGTGTGTCTTCTCATTAGCAGTTTACAGTAATCTCTTAGCTTCAGTGTGTCTTCTCATTAGCAGTTTACAGTAATCTCTTAGCTTAAGTGTGTCTTCTCATTAGCAGTTTACAGTAATCTCTTAGCTTCAGTGTGTCTTCTCATTAGCAGTTTACAGTAATCTCTTAGCTTCAGTGTGTCTTCTCATTAGCAGTTTACAGTAATATTTTAGCTTCAGTGTGTCTTCTCATTAGCAGTTTACAGTAATCTCTTTACTTCAGTGTGTCTTCTCATTAGCAGTTTACAGTAATCTCTTAGCTTCAGTGCACCTTCTCATTAGCAGTTTACAGTAATCTCTTAGCTTCAGTGTACCTCCTTTTTTTTATTTTTTTTTATTTTATTTATTGCAAAAAAAGATGAAATATATCAACAGAGTATCAAAAGTACACTACAAAGATAAAGTAATGTAGTAACAGGAAGTGTTCTAAACTGTCTTTTAAAGATTGCACATGCAAAATAACAGTATTTGAACAAAAAGGAAAAACTGGCACTACACTATAAACTAGGTGAGACTGGAATATAGAATAAATTCCAGTGCTACCCCTTATAAAATAACTATAGGACTAACAAGAAATAGGCAGCTAAGGGGTTACTATAGCACTCACTCTCACTCAAAAAAGTCAAAAATAAAATCATACATACTTTATTATTAATGTTTTAAAATCTAGGATAAATATCCCTAGGAACCTTTAAATTACCCACAACCATGTATTAAACTAAAGTTTAAAAGTAAATTATGGCCGCCAAACACTCTTCTGTTTCCTGGCCGAGAACTGGATACATCGGCGTCAGGTGGCTGGAGTGAATGGTCGACCTATAATCAAAAGTGCGGAACAAACGCGTTTCGACTCTAATGTCGCCTTTCTCAATGTTACACTTTCTTTGGAAAAATGAGTAAAAAAAGCGTTTGTTCCGCACTTTTGATTATAGGTCGACCATTCACTCCAGCCACCTGACGCCGATGTATCCAGTTCTCGGCCAGGAAACAGAAGAGTGTTTGGCGGCCATAATTTACTTTTAAACTTTAGTTTAATACATGGTTGTGGGTAATTTAAAGGTTCCTAGGGATATTTATCCTAGATTTTAAAACATTAATAATAAAGTATGTATGATTTTATTTTTGACTTTTTTGAGTGAGAGTGAGTGCTATAGTAACCCCTTAGCTGCCTATTTCTTGTTAGTACTAGATGCAAAATAACAGTCATAGTGACTGGAGGAGGGGGGACAACAACAAAAAAACCCCAAAAAAAAACAAAAAAAACCTTGCGATTAATGAATAAAAATTAAAAAATAATAAGCTCCGTCTCGTGCTCCAGCATCCTACAATTTAACATTAATAACTCTTTGTATATGCTCTTTAAAACTTATATCTTGATAGATAATAAAGTCTTTCCAAATTCTAAGGAAAGTATTATTTTTTTTATTTTCTAATCTATGATCATGAGCTATTAATATTGCCTCGTTCTTTAATGAGTTTTTTGCTTCCTTAATAGAAGGTACTCTGGAACTAGTCCAGTTGATAAACAGGAGTTTTCTAAGCAGTAATATAGCTGTTAAAATAAATTTTTCTTTATTCCCCCATGTCGTGCTAACGGAAAGAAGAATTATGGATCCAATCGAAAAGGTCACTCTACGTCCTACCACTTGGGAAAAGTAATGGGCTACTTTCAACCAAAACTGGTTCACCTTTGGACAGTCCCATAGTAGATGTCCCAGATTTGGATCAGAGTAAGAACACTTAGGACATTGATTCTTCACTTTAGGATTCCATTTGGCTACCCGTCGTGGTATAAAGTAATCTCTATTAAACAGCCTAAATTGTGTTTCCCTTAAGTAAATTGATTGTGAAAGTGATTGAATTGTTTTTAAACTCCCAAAAAATTGATCCAAAGGATCGCTAATATCTAAAATCTTCTCCCAGTACAAGGCTAGTTTTAATGTGTTGTCTCCTCTCTCCGTTGTTCTCAATATTTTATAAATACTGGATAATTAGCATTTTTCTGGATTAATAATGTCTAGTAAAGGATGATCCAAATACGCCTGTGGAGCTATTCTTAGAATTTTATAAACATAATTTTTCGCTTGCAGGAAATAAAATTTGTGATTAGTTTGAACACTTGGGTTCATTTCTTGAAATTCTGAGAAATTATACAACCATTTAGATTTATAATCAAAAAATTCTTTAATAGTAAGAACTTTAAGAGGAGACCATGTTTTAAAGACATTAACTAGATTACCTAATGGGAAAAAATGATTCCCTTGGATAGGAAGCCATTTAGAAAAGCTGGTTGAATAACCAAAAAGTCTCATAACTTTCCTCCAAGATATTAAGATATCTTTGTATAGAGGATGGTTAGAGATTACTTTCCCCAAAAGTTTATTTGGAGCATGTACAATAAAGCCTAAAGCATGAGGAAAACAGAGCTGCTCCTCAAGATCTCTATCAGACAATTTAAATAGTTGAAATAGTCAGTCAATTGGAAAGCGTAGAATAGTGGCAAGGTTATACCATTCTAAGTTTGGTAGATCTAGACCTCCTTTCGAGTATCTCCGATATAGCGCATCTAATTTTATTCTCGGTTTTCTTCCGCTCCATAGAAAATATCTCAGGGCTTGATTGAATCGCCACAGATCTAGTTTCTTAATTAGGAAAGAGAGCATTCTACATGTATATAATATTTTTGGGAGTATAAACATTTTTATAGATTTATTTTACCCAAGAGCGTTACCGGGAGAGATGCCCAACTCCTCATTTTCTCCTTAGACTCCTGAAGAGCCAAAAGAATATTATCCCGATACCAATGTGCAGGGTCGGTTGAAAGTTTCAGGCCCAAATACTCCAAAACATTAGATTCAAGAAATTGATATTTTATTTGATCGTCTTTTCTATTTAACCAGATTACTTTTGATTTCAGGATGTTGGTCTTATACCCCGATAGTTTACCATACACGTTTAAAAGATCCATTACTAGGTTAATAGTATCCTTCGGATTGGATACGAAAAGAAGAAGATCGTCTGCACCTTCTCATTAGCAGTTTACAGTAATCTCTTAGCTTCAGTGTGTCTTCTCATTAGTTTACAGTAATATCTTAGCTTCAATGTGTCTTCTCATTAGCAGTTTACAGTAATATCTTAGCTTCAGTGTGTCTTCTCATTAGCAGTTACAGTAATCTCTTAGCTTCAGTGTGTTTTCTCATTAGCAGTTTACGGCAATTTCTTAAGTTCAGTGTGTCTTCTCATGAGCAGTTTACAGTAATCTCTTATCTTCAGTGTGCCTTCTCATTAGCAGTTTACAGTAATCTCTTAGCTTCATTGTGTCTTCTCATTAGCAGTTTACAGTAATGTCTTAGTTCAAGTGTGTCTTCTCATTAGCAGTTTACACTAATCTCTGAGTGTGCCAGCTTCAGTGTACCTTCTCATTAGCAGTTTACAGTAATCTATGAGTGTGCCATCTTCAGTGTATCTTCTCATTAGTAGTTTACATGAATCTCTTAGCTTCAGTGTAACTTCTCATTACTAGTTTACAGTAATCTCTTAGCTTCAGTGTGTCTTCTCATTAGCAGGCTACAGTAATCTCTAAATGTGTGCCAGCTTCTGTGTGTCTTCTCATTACTAGTTTATAGTAATCTCTTAGCTTCAGTGTGTCTTCTCATTAGCAGTTTACAGTAATCTCTTATCTTCAGTGTGTCTTCTCATTAACAGGCTATAGTAATTTCTGAGTGTGCCAGCCTCTGTGCTAGCTTCAGTGTGTTTTCTCATTACTAGTTTACAGTAATCTCTGAGTGTCTCTTCTCATTACTAGTTTACAGTAATCTCTGAGTGTGCTAGCTTCAGTGTGTCTTTTCATTTCTAGTTTACAGTAATCTTTGAGTGTACCATTTTCTGTGTGTCTTCTCATTGCTAGTTTACAGTAATCGCTGAGTGTGCCAGTTTCTGTGTGTCTTCTAATTGCTAGTTTACAGTAATCTCTGAGTGTGCCATCTTCAGTGTGTCTTCTCATTACTAGTTTACAGTAATCTCTGAGTGTGCTATCTTCAGTGTGTCTTCTCATTACTAGTTTACAGTAATCTCTGAGTGTGCTAGCTTCAGTGTATCTTCTCATTACTAGTTTACAGTAATCTGTGAGTTTGTCTTCTCATTACTAGTTTACAGTAATATCTTAGCTTCTGTGTGTCTTCTCATTAGCAGTTTACAGTAATCTCTTAGCTTCAGTGCACCTTTTCATTAGCAGTTTACAGTAATCTCTTAGCTTCAGTGTGTCTTCTCATTAGTTTACAGTAATATCTTAGCTTCAGTGTGTCTTCTCATTAGCAGTTTACAGTAATATCTTAGCTTCAGTGTGTCTTCTCATTAGCAGTTTACAGTAAAATCTTAGCTTTAGTGTGTCTTCTCATTAGCAGTTTACAGTAATCTCTTAGCTTCAGTGTGTTTTCTCATTAGCAGTTTACGACAATCTCTTAGGTTCAGTGTGTCTTCTCATTAGCAGTTTACAGTAATGTCTTAGTTTCAGTGTGCCTTCTCATTAGCAGTTTACGGCAATCTCTTAGGTTCAGTGTGTCTTCTCATGAGCAGTTTACAGTAATCTCTTAGCTTCAGTGTGTTTTCTCATTAGCAGTTTACGGCAATCTCTTAGGTTCAGTGTGTCTTCTCATTAGCAGTTTACAGTAATGTCTTAGTTTCAGTGTGTCTTCTCATTAGCAGTTTACACTAATCTCTGAGTGTGCAAGCTTCAGTGTACCTTCTCATTAGCAGTTTACAGTAATCTATTAGCTTCAGCGCACCTTCTCATTAGCAGTTTACAGTAATCTATGAGTGTGCCATCTTCAGTGTATTTTCTCATAAATAGTTTACATGAATCTCTTAGCTTCAGTGTGTCTTCTCATTACTAGTTTACAGTAATCTCTTAGCTTCAGTGTGTCTTCTCATTAGCAGGCTACAGTAATCTCTAAGTGTGCCAGCTTCTGTGTGTCTTCTCATTACTAGTTTATAGTAATCTCTTAGCTTCAGTGTGTCTTCTCATTAGCAGTTTACAGTAATCTCTTAGCTTCAGTGTGTCTTCTCATTAACAGGCTACAGTAATCTCTGAGTGCGCCAACTTCTGTGTGTCTTCTCATTACTAGTTTACAGTAATCTCTGAGTGTGCTAGCTTCAGTGTATTTTCTCATTACTAGTTTACAGTAATCTCTGAGTGTCTCTTCTCATTATTAGTTTACAGTAATCTCTGAGTGTGCCAGCTTCTGTGTGTCTTCTCAATGCTAGTTTACAGTAATCTCTGAGTGTGCCAGTTTCTGTGTGTCCTCTCACTACTAATTGACAGTAATCTCTGAGTGTGCCAGCTTCTGTGTGTCGTTTCATTACTAGTTTACAGTAATCTCTGAGTGTGCCATCTTCTGTGTGTCTTCTTATTGCTAGTTTACCATAATCTCTGTGTGCCAGCTGTAGTGTGTCTTCTCATTGCTAGTTTACAGTATTCTCTGAGTGTGCCAGCTTCTGTGTGTCTTCTCACTACTAGTTTTCAGTAATATTTGAGAGTGCCAGCTTCTGTGTGTCTTTTCATTACTAGTTTACAGTAATCTCTGAGTTTGCTATCTTCTGTGTGTCTTCTCATTGCTAGTTTTCAGTAATCTCTGAGTGTGCCAGCTTCTATGTGTCTTCTCACTACTAGTTTACAGTAATCTCTGAGTGTGTCAACTTCTGTGTGTCTTCTCATTACTAGTTTACAGTAATCTCTGAGTTTGCTATCTTCTGTGTGTCTTCTCATTGCTAGTTTACAGTAATCTCTGAGTGTGCCAGCTTCTATGTGTCTTCTCACTACTAGTTTACAGTAATCTCTGAGTGTGTCAGCTTCTGTGTGTCTTATTACTAGTTTACAGTAATCTCTAAGTGTGCCAACTTCTGTGTGTCTTCTCACTACTAGTTTACAGTAATCTCTGAGTGTGTCAGCTTCTGTGTATCTTCTCATTACTAGTTTACAGTAATCTCTAAGTGTGCCATCTTCTGTGTGTCTTCTCATTGCTAGTTTACAGTAATCTCTAACTGTGCCAGCTTCTGTGTGTCTTCTCATTACTAGTTTACAGTAATCTCTGAGTGTGCCATCTTCTGTGTGTCTTCTAATTGCTAGTTTACAGTAATCTCTAAATGTGCCAGCTTCTGTGTGTCTTCTCATTACTAGTTTACAGTAATCTCTGAGTGTGCCAGCTTCAGTGTGTCTTCTCATTGCTAGTTTACAGTAATCTCTGAGTGTGCCATTTTCTGTGTGTCTTCTCATTACTAATTTACAGTAATATCTGAGTGTGCCAGCTTCTATGTGTCTTCTCATCACTAGTTTACAGTAATTTCTGAGTGTACCAGCTTCTGTGTGTCTTCTCATTGCTAGTTTACAGTAATCTCTGAGTGTGCCATTTTCTGTGTGTCTTCTCATTACTAATTTACAGTAATATCTGAGTATGCCATCTTCTTTGTGTCTTCTCATCACTAGTTTACAGTAATTTCTGAGTGTACCAGCTTCTGTGTGTCTTCTCATTACTAGTTTACAGTAATCTCTGAGTGTGCCAGCTTCAGTGTGTCTTCTCATTGCTAGTTTACAGTAATCTCTGAGTGTGCCATTTTCTGTTTGTCTTCTCATTACTAATTTACAGTAATATCTGAGTATACCAGCTTCTGTGTGTCTTCTCATTTATAGTAATCTCTGAGTGTGACAGTTTAAGTGTGTCTTCTCATTACTAGTTTACAGCAATCTCTGAGTGTGCCATCTTCTGTGTGTCTTTTCATTACTAGTTTATAGTAATTTATGAGTGTGCCAGCTTTTGTGTGTCTTCTCATTACTAGTTTACAGTAATCTCTGAGTGTGCCATCTTCTGTGTTTCTTCTCATTGCTAGTTTACAGTAATCTCTGAGTGTGCCATCTTCTGTGTTTCTTCTCATTACTAGTTTACAGTAATCTCTGAGTGTGCCAGCTTCTGTGTGTCTTCTCATTACTAGTTTACAGTAATCTCCGAGTGTGCCAGCTTCAGTGTGCCTTCTCATTAGCCATTTACTGTAATCTCTTAGCTTCAGTGTGCCTTCTTTATATCAGTTTACAATAAACTCTGAGTGTGCCAGCTTCTGTGTACCTTCTCATTACTAGTTTACAGTAATCTCTGAGTGTGCAAGCTTCAGTGTGTCTTCTCATTACTAGTTTACCGTAATCTCTGAGTGTGCCAGCTTCAGTGTGTCTTCTCATTACTAGTTTACAGTAATCTCTGAGTGTGCCAGCTTCAGTGTGCCTTCTCCTTGCTTGTTTACAGTAATCTCTGAGTGTGCCATTTTCTGTGTCTTCACATTACTAATTTACAGTAATATGTGAGTATACCAGCTTCTGTGTGTCTTCTCATTTATAGTAATCTCTGAGTGTGACAGTTTAAGTGTGTCTTCTCATTACTAGTTTACAGTAATCTCTGAGTGTGCCAGCTTCTGTGTGTCTTCTCATTTATAGTAATCTCTGAGTGTGACAGTTTAAGTGTGTCTTCTCATTACTAGTTTACAGTAATCTCTGAGTGTGCCATCTTCTGTGTGTCTTTTCATTGCTAGTTTACAGCAATCTCTGAGTGTGTCAGCTTCTATGTGTCTTCTCATTACTAGTTTACAGTATTTTTCTGAGTGTGCCAGCTTCTGTGTGTCTTCTCCATACCAGTTTACAGTCATCTCTGAGTGTGCCATCTTCTGTGCGACTTCTCATTACTAGTTTACAGTAATCTCTGAGTATGCAAGCGTCTGTGTGTCCTCTCATTACTAGTTTACAGTAATCTCTGAGTGTGTCAGCTTCTGTGTTTCTTCTCATTGCTAGTTTTCAGTAATCTCTGAGTGTGCCAGCTTCAGTGTGTCTTCTCATTGCTAGTTTACAGTAATCTCTGAGTGTGCCAGCTTCAGTGTGTCTTCTTATTACTAGTTTACAGTAATCTCTGAGTGCGCCAGCTTCAGTGTGTCTTCTCATTGCTAGTTTACAGTAATCTATGAGTGTGCCATTTTCTGTGTGTCTTCTCATTACTAATTTACAGTAATCTCTGAGTGTGCCATCTTCTTTGTGTCTTCTCATCACTAGTTTACAGTAATTTCTGCGTGTGCCAGCTTTTGTGTGTCTTCTCATTACTAGTTTACAGTAATCTCTGAGTGTGCCATCTTCTGTGTTTCTTCTCATTGCTAGTTTACAGTAATCTCTAAGTGTGCCAGCTTCTGTGTGTCTTCTCATTACTAGTTTACAGTAATCTCTGAGTGTGCCAGCTTCAGTGTGCCTTCTCATTAGCCATTTACTGTAATCTCTTAGCTTCAGTGTGCCTTCTTTATATCAGTTTACAATAATCTCTGAGTGTGCCAGCTTCTGTGTACCTTCTCATTACTAGTTTACAGTAATCTATGAGTGTGCAAGCTTCAGTGTGTCTTCTCATTACTAGTTTACAGTAATCTCTGAGTGTGCCAGCTTCAGTGTGTCTTCTCATTACTAGTTTACAGTAATCTCTGAGTGTGCCAGCTTCAGTGTGTCTTCTCATTGCTAGTTTACAGTAATCTCTGAGTGTGCCATTTTCTGTTTGTCTTCTCATTACTAATTTACAGTAATATCTGAGTATACCAGCTTCTGTGTGTCTTCTCATTTATAGTAATCTCTGAGTGTGACAGTTTAAGTGTGTCTTCTCATTACTAGTTTACAGTAATCTCTGAGTGTGCCAGCTTCTGTGTGTCTTTTCATTGCTAGTTTACAGTAATCTCTGTTTGTGCCAGCTTCTATGTGTCTTCTCATTACTAGTTTACAGTATTTTTCTGAGTGTGCCAGCTTCTGTGTGACTTCTCATTACTAGTTTACAGTAATCTCTGAGTATGCAAGCGTCTGTGTGTCCTCTCATTACTAGTTTACAGTAATCTCTAAGTGTGTCAGCTTCTGTGTGTCTTCTCATTGCTAGTTTTCAGTAATCTCTGAGTATGCCAGCTTCAGTGTGTCTTCTCATTGCTAGTTTACATTAATCTCTGAGTGTGCCAGCTTCAGTGTGTCTTCTCATTGCTAGTTTACATTAATCTCTGAGTGTGCCAGCTTCAGTGTGTCTTCTCATTACTAGTTTACAGTAATCTCTGAATGTGCCAGCTTCAGTGTGTCTTCTCATTACTAGTTTACAGTAATCTCTGAATGTGCCAGCTTCAGTGTGTCTTCTCATTACTAGTTTACAGTAATCTCTGAATGTGCCAGCTTCAGTGTGTCTTCTCATTACTAGTTTACAGTAATCTCTGAATGTGCCAGCTTCAGTGTGTCTTCTCATTACTAGTTTACAGTAATCTCTGAATGTGCCAGCTTCAGTGTGTCTTCTCATTACTAGTTTACAGTAATCTATGAGTGTGCCAGCTTCAGTGTGTCTTCTCATTGCTAGTTTACAGTAATCTATGAGTGTGCCAGCTTCAGTGTGTCTTCTCATTGCTAGTTTACAGTAATCTCTGAATGTGCCAGCTTCAGTGTGTCTTCTCATTGCTAGTTTACAGTAATCTCTGAATGTGCCAGCTTCAGTGTGTCTTCTCATTGCTAGTTTACAGTAATCTCTAAGTGTGCCAGCTTCTGTGTGTCTTCTCATTGCTAGTTTACAGTAATCTCTAAGTGTGCCAGCTTCTGTGTGTCTTCTCATTACTAGTTTACAGTAATCTATGAGTGTGCCAGCTTCAGTGTGTCTTCTCATTGCTAGTTTACAGTAATCTATGAGTGTGCCAGCTTCAGTGTGTCTTCTCATTACTAGTTTACAGTAATCTCTGAATGTGCCAGCTTCAGTGTGTCTTCTCATTGCTAGTTTACAGTAATCTCTGAATGTGCCAGCTTCAGTGTGTCTTCTCATTGCTAGTTTACAGTAATCTCTGAATGTGCCAGCTTCAGTGTGTCTTCTCATTGCTAGTTTACAGTAATCTCTAAGTGTGCCAGCTTCTGTGTGTCTTCTCATTGCTAGTTTACAGTAATCTCTAAGTGTGCCAGCTTCTGTGTGTCTTCTCATTACTAGTTTACAGTAATCTCTTAGTGGGCCAGCTTCAGTGTGTCTTCCTATTGCTAGTTTACAGTAATCTCTTAGTGTGCCAGCTTCAGTGTGTCTTCCTATTGCTAGTTTACAGTAATCTATGAGTGTGCCATTTTCTGTGTGTCTTCTCATTACTAATTTACAGTAATATCTGAGTGTGCCATCTTCTTTGTGTCTTCTCATCACTAGTTTACAGTAATTTCTGCGTGTACCAGCTTCTGTGTGTCTTCTCATTACTAGTTTACAGTAATCTCTGAGTGTGCCAGCTTCTGTGTGTCTTCTCATTTATAGTAATCTCTGAGTGTGACAGTTTAAGTGTGTCTTCTCATTACTAGTTTACAGTAATCTCTGAGTGTGCCAGCTTCTGTGTGTCTTCTCATTTATAGTAATCTCTGAGTGTGACAGTTTAAGTGTGTCTTCTCATTACTAGTTTACAGTAATCTCTGAGTGTGCCATCTTCTGTGTGTCTTCTCATTACTAGTTTACAGTATTTTTCTGAGTGTGCCAGCTTCTGTGTGTCTTCTCATTACTAGTTTACAGTATTTTTCTGAGTGTGCCAGCTTCAGTGTGTCTTCTCCTTACCAGTTTACAGTCATCTCTGAGTGTGCCATCTTCTGTGTGACTTCTCATTACTAGTTTACAGTAATCTCTGAGTATGCAAGCATCTGTGTGTCCTCTCATTACTAGTATACAGTAATCTCTGAGTGTGTCAGTTTCTGTGTGTCTTCTCATTGCTAGTTTTCAGTAATCTCTGAGTATGCCAGCTTTAGTGTGTTTTCTCATTGCTAGTTTACAGTCATCTCTGAGTGTGCCAGTTTTAGCGCGTCTTTTCATTATTTGTTTACAGTAATCTCTGAGTGTGCCATCTTCTGTGTGTCTTCTTATTACTAGTTTACAGTAATCTCTGAGTGTGCCAGCTTCAGTGTGCCCTCTCATTAGCAGTTTACTGTAATCTCTTAGCTTCAGTGTGCCTTCTTTATATCAGTTTACAATAATCTCTGAGTGTGCCAGCTTCTGTGTGTCTTCTCATTACTAGTTTACAGTAATCTCTGAGTGTGCAAGCTTCAGTGTGTCTTCTCATTACTAGTTTACAGTAATCTCTGACGGCTAGATTTAGAGTTCGGCGGTAGCCGTCAAAACCAGCGTTAGAGGCTCCTAACGCTGGTTTTAGGCTACCGCCGGTATTTGGAGTCAGTGATTAAAGGGTCTAACGCTCACTTTACAGCCGCGACTTTTCCATACCGCAGATCCCCCTACGCCATTTGCGTAGCCTATCTTTTCAATGGGATCTTCCTAACGCCGGTATTTAGAGTCGTTTCTGCAGTGAGCGTTAGAGCTCTAACGACAAGATTCCAGCCGCCTGAAAATAGCAGGAGTTAAGAGCTTTCTGGCTAACGCCGGTTTATAAAGCTCTTAACTACTGTACCCTAAAGTACACTAACACCCATAAACTACCTATGTACCCCTAAACCGAGCTCCCCCCACATCGCCGCCACTCGATTAAAAATTTTAACCCCTAATCTGCCGACCGCCACCTACGTTATACTTATGTACCCCTAATCTGCTGCCCCTAACACCGCCGACCCCTGTATTATATCTATTAACCCCTAACTTGCCCCCCACAACGTCGCCGCAAGCTACTTAAAATAATTAACCCCTAATCTTCCGACCGCAAATCGCCGCCACCTACGTTATCCCTATGTACCCCTAATCTGCTACCCCTAACATCGCCGACCCCTATGTTATATTTATTAACCCCTAATCTGCCCCCCACAACGTCGCCGACACCTACCTACACTTATTAACCCCTAATCTGCCGAGCGGACCTGAGCGCTACTATAATAAAGTTATTAACCCCTAATCCGCCTCACTAACCCTATCATAAATAGTATTAACCCCTAATCTGCCCTCCCTAACATCGCCGACACCTACCTTCAATTATTAACCCCTAATCTGCCGACCGGAGCTCACCGCTATTCTAATAAATGTATTAACCCCTAAAGCTAAGTCTAACCCTAACACTAACACCCCCCTAAGTTAAATATAATTTTTATCTAACGAAATAAATTAACTCTTATTAAATAAATGATTCCTATTTAAAGCTAAATACTTACCTGTAAAATAAATCCTAATATAGCTACAATATAAATTATAATTATATTATAGCTATTTTAGGATTAATATTTATTTTACAGGCAACTTTGTAATTATTTTAACCAGGTACAATAGCTATTAAATAGTTAAGAACTATTTAATAGTTACCTAGTTAAAATAATAACAAATTTACCTGTAAAATAAATCCTAACCTAAGATATAATTAAACCTAACACTACCCTATCAATAAAATAATTAAATAAACTACCTACAATTACCTACAATTAACCTAACACTACACTATCAATAAATTAATTAAACACAATTGCTACAAATAAATAAAATTAAATAAACTATCTAAAGTACAAAAAATAAAAAAGAACTAAGTTACAGAAAATAATAAAATATTTACAAAGATAAGAAAAATATTACAACAATTTTAAACTAATTACACCTACTCTAAGCCCCCTAATAAAATAACAAAGCCCCCCAAAATAAAAAATTCCCTACCCTATTCTAAAATACAAATATTACAAGCTCTTTTACCTTACCAGCCCTGAACAGGGCCCTTTGCGGGGCATGCCCCAAGAATTTCAGCTCTTTTGCCTGTAAAAAAAAACATACAATACCCCCCCCCAACATTACAACCCACCACCCACATACCCCTAATCTAACCCAAACCCCCCTTAAATAAACCTAACACTACCCCCCTGATGATCTTCCTACCTTGTCTTCACCATGCCAGGTTCACCGATCCGTCCTGGCTCCAAGATCTTCATCCAACCCAAGCGGGGGCTAGACATCCACTGAAGAAGTCCAGAAGAGGGTCCAAAGTCTTCCTCCTATCCGGCAAGAAGAGGACATCCGGACCGGCAAACATCTTCTCCAAGCGGCATCTTCTATCTTCTTCCATCCGATGACGACCGGCTCCATCTTGAAGACCTCCAGCGCGGATCCATCCTCTTCTTCCGACGACTAGACGACGAATGACGGTTCCTTTAAGGGACGTCATCCAAGATGGCGTCCCTCGAATTCCGATTGGCTGATAGGATTCTATCAGCCAATCGGAATTAAGGTAGGAATTTTCTGATTGGCTGATGGAATCAGCCAATCAGAATCAAGTTCAATCCGATTGGCTGATCCAATCAGCCAATCAGATTGAGCTCGCATTCTATTGGCTGTTCCGATCAGCCAATAGAATGCGAGCTCAATCTGATTGGCTGATTGGATCAGCCAATCGGATTGAACTTGATTCTGATTGGCTGATTCCATCAGCCAATCAGAAAATTCCTACCTTAATTCCGATTGGCTGATAGAATCCTATCAGCCAATCGGAATTCGAGGGACGCCATCTTGGATGACGTCCCTTAAAGGAACCGTCATTCGTCGTCTAGTCGTCGGAAGAAGAGGATGGATCCGCGCTGGAGGTCTTCAAGATGGAGCCGGTCGTCATCGGATGGAAGAAGATAGAAGATGCCGCTTGGAGAAGATGTTTGCCGGTCCGGATGTCCTCTTCTTGCCGGATAGGAGGAAGACTTTGGACCCTCTTCTGGACTTCTTCAGTGGATGTCTAGCCCCCGCTTGGGTTGGATGAAGATCTTGGAGCCAGGACGGATCGGTGAACCTGGCATGGTGAAGACAAGGTAGGAAGATCATCAGGGGGGTAGTGTTAGGTTTATTTAAGGGGGGTTTGGGTTAGATTAGGGGTATGTGGGTGGTGGGTTGTAATGTTGGGGGGGGGTATTGTATGTTTTTTTTTACAGGCAAAAGAGCTGAAATTCTTGGGGCATGCCCCGCAAAGGGCCCTGTTCAGGGCTGGTAAGGTAAAAGAGCTTGTAATATTTGTATTTTAGAATAGGGTAGGGAATTTTTTATTTTGGGGGGCTTTGTTATTTTATTAGGGGGCTTAGAGTAGGTGTAATTAGTTTAAAATTGTTGTAATATTTTTCTTATCTTTGTAAATATTTTATTATTTTCTGTAACTTAGTTCTTTTTTATTTTTTGTACTTTAGATAGTTTATTTAATTTTATTTATTTGTAGCAATTGTGTTTAATTAATTTATTGATAGTGTAGTGTTAGGTTAATTGTAGGTAATTGTAGGTAGTTTATTTAATTATTTTATTGATAGGGTAGTGTTAGGTTTAATTATATCTTAGGTTAGGATTTATTTTACAGGTAAATTTGTTATTATTTTAACTAGGTAACTATTAAATAGTTCTTAACTATTTAATAGCTATTGTACCTGGTTAAAATAATTACAAAGTTGCCTGTAAAATAAATATTAATCCTAAAATAGCTATAATATAATTATAATTTATATTGTAGCTATATTAGGATTTATTTTACAGGTAAGTATTTAGCTTTAAATAGGAATCATTTATTTAATAAGAGTTAATTTATTTCGTTAGATAAAAATTATATTTAACTTAGGGGGGTGTTAGTGTTAGGGTTAGACTTAGCTTTAGGGGTTAATACATTTATTAGAATAGCGGTGAGCTCCGGTCGGCAGATTAGGGGTTAATAATTGAAGGTAGGTGTCGGCGATGTTAGGGAGGGCAGATTAGGGGTTAATACTATTTATGATAGGGTTAGTGAGGCGGATTAGGGGTTAATAACTTTATTATAGTAGCGCTCAGGTCCGCTCGGCAGATTAGGGGTTAATAAGTGTAGGCAGGTGTCGGCGACGTTGTGGGGGGCAGATTAGGGGTTAATAAATATAACATAGGGGTCGGCGATGTTAGGGCAGCAGATTAGGGGTACATAGGGATAACGTAGGTGGCGGCGGTTTACGGAGCGGCAGATTAGGGGTTAAAAGTGTAATGCAGGGGTCAGCGATAGCGGGGGCGGCAGATTAGGAGTTAATAAGTGTAAGGTTAGGGGTGTTTAGACTCGGGGTACATGTTAGGGTGTTAGGTGCAGACGTAGGAAGTGTTTCCCCATAGGAAACAATGGGGCTGCGTTAGGAGCTGAACGCTGCTTTTTTGCAGGTGTTAGGTTTTTTTTCAGCTCAAACAGCCCCATTGTTTCCTATGGGAGAATCGTGCACGAGCACGTTTTTGAGGCTGGCCGCGTCCGTAAGCAACTCTGGTATCGAGAGTTGCATTTGCGGTAAAAATGCTCTACGCTCCTTTTTTGGAGCCTAACGCAGCATTTGTTTGAACTCTCGATACCAGAGTTAAATTTATGGTGCGGCCAGAAAAAAACCCGCGGAGCGTTAACAGCCCTTTTACCGCCGAACTCTAAATCTAGCCGTGAGTGTGCCAGCTTCAGTGTGTCTTCTCATTACTAGTTTACAGTAATCTCTGAGTGTGTCAGCTTCAGTGTGTCTTCTCATTACTAGTTTACAGTAATCTCTGAGTGTGCCATCTTCGGTGTGTCTTCTCATTACTAGTGTACAGTAATCTATGAGTGTGCAAGCTTCAGTGTGTCTTCTCATTACTAGTGTACAGTAATCTCTGAGTGTGCCATCTTCAGTGTGTCTTCTCATTACTAGTGTACAGTAATCTCTGAGTGTGCCATCTTTAGTGTGTCTTCTCATTGCTAGTGTACAGTAATCTCTGAGTGTGTCATTTTCAGTGTGTCTTCTCATTACTAGTGTACAGTAATCTCTGAGTGTGCCATCTTCAGTGTGTCTTCTCATTACTAGTGTACAGTAATCTCTGAGTGTGCCATCTTCAGTGTGTCTTCTCATTACTAGTGTACAGTAATCTATGAGTGTGCCATCTTCAGTGTGTCTTCTCATTGCTAGTGTACAGTAATCTATGAGTGTGCCAGCTTCAGTGTGTCTTCTCATTGCTAGTTTACAGTAATCTCTGAATGTGCCAGCTTCAGTGTGTCTTCTCATTGCTAGTTTACAGTAATCTCTGAATGTGCCAGCTTCAGTGTGTCTTCTCATTGCTAGTTTACAGTAATCTCTAAGTGTGCCAGCTTCTGTGTGTCTTCTCATTGCTAGTTTACAGTAATCTCTAAGTGTGCCAGCTTCTGTGTGTCTTCTCATTACTAGTTTACAGTAATCTATGAGTGTGCCAGCTTCAGTGTGTCTTCTCATTGCTAGTTTACAGTAATCTATGAGTGTGCCAGCTTCAGTGTGTCTTCTCATTACTAGTTTACAGTAATCTCTGAATGTGCCAGCTTCAGTGTGTCTTCTCATTGCTAGTTTACAGTAATCTCTGAATGTGCCAGCTTCAGTGTGTCTTCTCATTGCTAGTTTACAGTAATCTCTGAATGTGCCAGCTTCAGTGTGTCTTCTCATTGCTAGTTTACAGTAATCTCTAAGTGTGCCAGCTTCTGTGTGTCTTCTCATTGCTAGTTTACAGTAATCTCTAAGTGTGCCAGCTTCTGTGTGTCTTCTCATTACTAGTTTACAGTAATCTCTTAGTGGGCCAGCTTCAGTGTGTCTTCCTATTGCTAGTTTACAGTAATCTCTTAGTGTGCCAGCTTCAGTGTGTCTTCCTATTGCTAGTTTACAGTAATCTATGAGTGTGCCATTTTCTGTGTGTCTTCTCATTACTAATTTACAGTAATATCTGAGTGTGCCATCTTCTTTGTGTCTTCTCATCACTAGTTTACAGTAATTTCTGCGTGTACCAGCTTCTGTGTGTCTTCTCATTACTAGTTTACAGTAATCTCTGAGTGTGCCAGCTTCTGTGTGTCTTCTCATTTATAGTAATCTCTGAGTGTGACAGTTTAAGTGTGTCTTCTCATTACTAGTTTACAGTAATCTCTGAGTGTGCCAGCTTCTGTGTGTCTTCTCATTTATAGTAATCTCTGAGTGTGACAGTTTAAGTGTGTCTTCTCATTACTAGTTTACAGTAATCTCTGAGTGTGCCATCTTCTGTGTGTCTTCTCATTACTAGTTTACAGTATTTTTCTGAGTGTGCCAGCTTCTGTGTGTCTTCTCATTACTAGTTTACAGTATTTTTCTGAGTGTGCCAGCTTCAGTGTGTCTTCTCCTTACCAGTTTACAGTCATCTCTGAGTGTGCCATCTTCTGTGTGACTTCTCATTACTAGTTTACAGTAATCTCTGAGTATGCAAGCATCTGTGTGTCCTCTCATTACTAGTATACAGTAATCTCTGAGTGTGTCAGTTTCTGTGTGTCTTCTCATTGCTAGTTTTCAGTAATCTCTGAGTATGCCAGCTTTAGTGTGTTTTCTCATTGCTAGTTTACAGTCATCTCTGAGTGTGCCAGTTTTAGCGCGTCTTTTCATTATTTGTTTACAGTAATCTCTGAGTGTGCCATCTTCTGTGTGTCTTCTTATTACTAGTTTACAGTAATCTCTGAGTGTGCCAGCTTCAGTGTGCCCTCTCATTAGCAGTTTACTGTAATCTCTTAGCTTCAGTGTGCCTTCTTTATATCAGTTTACAATAATCTCTGAGTGTGCCAGCTTCTGTGTGTCTTCTCATTACTAGTTTACAGTAATCTCTGAGTGTGCAAGCTTCAGTGTGTCTTCTCATTACTAGTTTACAGTAATCTCTGAGTGTGCCAGCTTCAGTGTGTCTTCTCATTACTAGTTTACAGTAATCTCTGAGTGTGTCAGCTTCAGTGTGTCTTCTCATTACTAGTTTACAGTAATCTCTGAGTGTGCCATCTTCGGTGTGTCTTCTCATTACTAGTGTACAGTAATCTATGAGTGTGCAAGCTTCAGTGTGTCTTCTCATTACTAGTGTACAGTAATCTCTGAGTGTGCCATCTTCAGTGTGTCTTCTCATTACTAGTGTACAGTAATCTCTGAGTGTGCCATCTTTAGTGTGTCTTCTCATTGCTAGTGTACAGTAATCTCTGAGTGTGTCATTTTCAGTGTGTCTTCTCATTACTAGTGTACAGTAATCTCTGAGTGTGCCATCTTCAGTGTGTCTTCTCATTACTAGTGTACAGTAATCTCTGAGTGTGCCATCTTCAGTGTGTCTTCTCATTACTAGTGTACAGTAATCTATGAGTGTGCCATCTTCAGTGTGTCTTCTCATTGCTAGTGTACAGTAATCTCTGAGTGTGCCATCTTCAGTGTGTCTTCTCATTACTAGTGTACAGTAATCTCTGAGTGTGCCATCTTCAGTGTGTCTTCTCATTGCTAGTGTACAGTAATCTCTGAGTGTGCCATCTTCAGTGTGTCTTCTCATTACTAGTGTACAGTAATCTCTGAGTGTGCCATCTTCAGTGTGTCTTCTCATTACTAGTGTACAGTAATCTCTGAGTGTGCCATCTTCAGTGTGTCTTCTCATTACTAGTTTACAGTAATCTCTGAGTGTGCCATCTTCAGTGTGTCTTCTCATTGCTAGTGTACAGTAATCTATGAGAGTGCAAGCTTCAGTGTGTCTTCTCATTACTAGTTTACAGTAATCTCTGAGTGTGCCATCTTCAGTGTGTCTTCTCATTACTAGTGTACAGTAATCTATGAGTGTGCAAGCTTCAGTGTGTCTTCTCATTACTAGTGTACAGTAATCTATGAGTGTGCCATCTTCAGTGTGTCTTCTCATTACTAGTTTACAGTAATCTCTGAGTGTGCCAGCTTCTGTGTGTCTTCTTACTACTAGTTTACAATAATCTCTGAGTGTGCCAGCTTCTGTGTGTCTTCTCATTACTAGTTTACAGTAATCTCTGAGTGTGCCATCTTCAGTGTGTCTTCTCATTGCTAGTGTACAGTAATCTCTGAGTGTGCCAGCTTCAGTGTGTCTTCTCATTACTAGTTTACAGTAATCTCTGAGTGTGCCAGCTTCTGTGTGTCTTCTCACTACTAGTTTACAGTAATCTATGAGTGTGCAAGCTTCAGTGTGTCTTCTCATTGCTAGTGTACAGTAATCTATGAGTGTGCCAGCTTCAGTGTGTCTTCTCATTGCTAGTGTACAGTAATCTATGAGTGTGCCAGCTTCAGTGTGCCTTCTCATTGCCAGTGTACAGTAATCTCTGATTGTGCCTTCTCATTAACAATTTACAGTAATCTCTGAGTGTACTAGGTTTAGTGTGTCTTTTACATATATCTTTACTAATATGTAAAAAAAAAAAAAAATTACCAATAAATATCAGATATATCTAGAAATATGTATTTAAAATGAAATAAAGCATATTCTGCTTTGTTAAGAACATTGAAATGTGAAATATTCATAATTTAATCTCGGGTTAGCATACTTCATAAAATGTGATCAGGATTTTAGTGTGTTAGGTTTTTTCTTCCCAGTTTTCTTGCTTCTTTGACGTCTATGGGGGAATACGTTAACAAGGACGCAATATTCTAACTTTGTTTTTTTGCATGCATCAACTTAGTGATTGTGCAAAAACTTTGTACTTTTAACTTGTTATATGTAGTGTGCGCAAAACGCTTACTTCTAGCTTAGTTAACGCATGAGTGGGAGAGATAAATTCCGCATTACTCGTAATTAAACCCAGAGAAGGCAGGCAGAATAAAAAAACAATTTTAAAATAAAAGTACATTGCCAATTTTATTTTTAACTATGCATATTAATTTTGTGGGGAATTAATATTATGATGCAATTCTATGCAACATGTTGTAGTGTCAGTGTGCTGTATCCCCCAGAATGCACTAGAAACCCTCTAGAAAAAAGTGTAAAAACAGAATTTTCAGGTACAGTAATTTACAGAAAACTAAATGAAGTATATTGCAAAGTTGTTTTGTTACTGTACCTAATTAAACATTGATTTGAAGTCACATTAAGATAATCACATATATGGTATACATTTCCTGCCCTTATGGAGCATTTAAGAAAATGTATAGGTTTTATAAGGTAACTTCTGCTCAGTTCTTACATGAGAGAGAACATGGAGAACTAAAGATAAGAAAGAAAACTACTGATACAGAGATCTGTTTCCTAGATTGGCTATTATAAAGCCATTAAATTGTACTGCTTGAGCAGTTTGGGTAGCTATTTTGAGCACCAGTGATATTACCCATGCTGACAGATCCATATAGGTGTCACAATGCCCTAATGTACCATTGTGTGCAGCACACTATCAGTTATTTCCCCTGCCTATTTTTCTTTCTTACTCAAGCAGTTCCACCCCTAGAGTTCCATATTGATTTTTTTATTGGACATCCTCGCATACTGCGGTTATCATTTAGTTATCCTGGGTTTTGTCTGTACCAAAATGCTCTCTCTACTTGTCAATTTTTACACACATCTTTTATTAGTGAGCAGAAAACATTGTCAGTCTACTCTCTTTCACTTCTGGTGCTGGTTTGTTTTCCCAACACAGTGTCCCAGATTCATTAAACATTATTTGCTCTATGTGACAATAGGTCACAGAAATTGCAGAAGCATCCCTAACTATATTCATTAATAAAAAGGTACTACAGGTATACCCCGCTCATAAAGTGAAACTAGGCAGTTTTAGCTTTCTTTTCACTTGCCAGTGTGTTTAAAAACTTGAAACCATGTTTGAACTAACATATATTAGGGGTGCAATAGTGCTACGTTTAGTTTAACACTAGCACAGCACAGTATTCAATAAATACTGTACCTGTAAAATATTGTCAATTAGTGTAGTAAAATGTGTCAGACTATAACACTGAGACACAGATTGCACTGTAAAGCAATAAGCCAAGTGAACTAACCATAACAAAATGGTGCCAGTCACTTTTTTCACAATCTCAAGATGATTACAGCACTATTTCAAAATCCTTGGAGGTTGAACTTCAGCTCCGCAAAGCGATGTATTAGCGAAGCGCTGTAAAGTGAGGTATACCTGTACATCCTCTAACACCAAGCAAGATGAGGTTTTACAGCAGTGGCAGCTATACAGTATCTTAGGTTATACCCTAATCATGTAGAGTAAATATTTGTCCCTCTCTCCAAAGGTTACATTCTTGCCCCCGCTTTACAAAAATTAATATCTTGCCTATATACATACATACACACACATATACAGGGAGTGCAGAATTATTAGGCAAATGAGTATTTTGACCACATCATCCTCTTTATGCATGTTGTCTTACTCCAAGCTGTATAGGCTCGAAAGCCTGCTACCAATTAAGCATATTAGGTGATGTGAATCTCTGTAATGAGAAGGGGTGTGGTCTAATGACATCAACACCCTATACCAGGTGTGCATAATTATTAGGCAACTTCCTTTCCTTTGGCAAAATTGGTCAAAAGAAGGACTTGACAGGCTCAGAAAAGTCAAAAATAGTGAGATATCTTGCAGAGGGATGCAGCACTCTTAAAATTGCAAAGCTTCTGAAGCGTGATCATCGAACAATCAAGCGTTTCATTCAAAAAAGTCAACAGGGTCGCAAGAAGCGTGTGGAAAAACCAAGGCGCAAAATAACTGCCCATGAACTGAGAAAAGTCAAGCGTGCAGCTGCCAAGATGCCACTTGCCACCAGTTTGGCCATATTTCAGAGCTGCAACATCACTGGAGTGCCCAAAAGCACAAGGTGTGCAATACTCAGAGACATGGCCAAGGTAAGAAAGGCTGAAAGACGGCCACCACTGAACAAGACACACAAGCTGAAACGTCAAGACTGGGCCAAGAAATATCTCAAGACTGATTTTTCTAAGGTTTTATGGACTGATGAAATGAGAGTGAGTCTTGATGGGCCAGATGGATGGGCCCGTGGCTGGATTGGTAAAGGGCAGAGAGCTCCAGTCCGACTCAGACGCCAGCAAGGTGGAGGTGGAGTACTGGTTTGGGCTGGTATCATCAAAGATCAGCTTGTGGGGCCTTTTCGGGTTGAGGATGGAGTCAAGCTCAACTCCCAGTCCTACTGCCAGTTTCTGGAAGACACCTTCTTCAAGCAGTGGTACAGGAAGAAGTCTGCATCCTTCAAGAAAAACATGATTTTCATGCAGGACAATGCTCCATCACACGCGTCCAAGTACTCCACAGCGTGGCTGGCAAGAAAGGGTATAAAAGAAGAAAATCTAATGACATGGCCTCCTTGTTCACCTGATCTGAACCCCATTGAGAACCTGTGGTCCATCATCAAATGTGAGATTTACAAGGAGGGAAAACAGTACACCTCTCTGAACAGTGTCTGGGAGGCTGTGGTTGCTGCTGCACGCAATGTTGATGGTGAACAGATCAAAACACTGACAGAATCCATGGATGGCAGGCTTTTGAGTGTCCTTGCAAAGAAAGGTGGCTATATTGTCACTGATTTGTTTTTGTTTTGTTTTTGAATGTCAGAAATGTATATTTGTGAATGTTGAGATGTTATATTGGTTTCACTGGTAAAATAAATAATTGAAATGGGTATATATTTGTTTTTTGTTAAGTTGCCTAATAATTATGCACAGTAATAGTCACCTGCACACACAGATATCCCCCTAAAATAGCTATAACTAAAAACAAACTAAAAACTACTTCCAAAACTATTCAGCTTTGATATTAATGAGTTTTTTGGGTTCATTGAGAACATGGTTGTTGTTCAATAATAAAATTAATCCTCAAAAATACAACTTGCCTAATAATTCTGCACTCCCTGTATATATATCTATCTATACACACACATATATCTATCTATACACACACACATATCTATCTATCTATATACTGTGTATATATATATATATATATATATATATATACACACACACACATATCTATCTATACACACACACATATCTATCTATATACTGTATATATATATATATATATATATATATATATATATATATACATACACACACACACACACACACACACACATATCTATCTATACACACACACATATCTATCTATATACTGTATATATATATATACACACACACACACACACACACACACACACACACACATCTATCTATACACACACACATATCTATCTATCTATATACTGTATATATATATATATATATACACACACACATATCTATCTATACACACACACATATCTATCTATCTATCTATCTATATACTGTATATATATATATATATATATATATATATATATACATATATACACACACACACACACATCTATCTATCTATATACTGTATATATATATATATATATATATATATATACACACACACACACACATATCTATCTATACACACACACATATCTATCTATATACTGTATATATATATATATATATATATATATATACACATACACACACATATCTATCTATACACACACACATATCTATCTATCTATCTATATACTGTATATATATATATATATATATATACACATATACACACACACACACACATATCTATCTATACACACACACATATCTATCTATATACTGTATATATATATACACACACACACACACACATATCTATCTATACACTCACACATATCTATCTATCTATATACTGTATATATATATATATACACACACACATATCTATCTATACACACACACATATCTATCTATCTATATACTGTATATATATATATATATATATATACACACACACACACACACACACACACATACACACACACACATATCTATCTATACACACACACATATCTATCTATCTATATACTGTATATATATACACACACACAAACACACACACACATATCTATCTATACACACACACATATCTATCTATCTATATACTGTATATATATACAGGGAGTGCAGAATTATTAGGCAAATGAGTATTTTGACCACATCATCCTCCTTATGCATGTTGTCTTACTCCAAGCTGTATAGGCTCGAAAGTCTACTACCAATTAAGCATATTAGGTGATGTGCATCTCTGTAATGATAAGGGGTGTGGTCTAATGACATCAACACCCTATATCAGGTGTGCATAATTATTAGGCAACTTCCTTTCCTTTGGCAAAATGGGTCAAAAGAAGGACTTGACAGGCTCAGAAAAGTCAAAAATAGTGAGATATCTTGCAGAGGGATGCAGCACTCTTAAAATTGCAAAGCTTCTGAAGCGTGATCATCGAACAATCAAGCGTTTCATTCAAAATAGTCAACAGGGTCGCAAGAAGCGTGTGGAAAAACCAAGGCGCAAAATAACTGCCCATGAACTGAGAAAAGTCAAGCGTGCAGCTGCCAAGATGCCACTTGCCACCAGTTTGGCCATATTTCAGAGCTGCAACATCACTGGAGTGCCCAAAAGCACAAGGTGTGCAATACTCAGAGACATGGCCAAGGTAAGAAAGGCTGAAAGACGACCACCACTGAACAAGACACACAAGCTGAAACGTCAAGACTCGGCCAAGAAATATCTCAAGACTGATTTTTCTAAGGTTGTATGGACTGATGAAATGAGAGTGAGTCTTGATGGGCCAGATGGATGGGCCCGTGGCTGGATTGGTAAAGGGCAGAGAGCTCCAGTCCGACTCAGACGCCAGCAAGGTGGAGGTGGAGTACTGGTTTGGGCTGGTATCATCAAAGATGAGCTTGTGGGGCCTTTTTGGGTTGAGGATGGAGTCAAGCTCAACTCCCAGTCCTACTGCCAGTTTCTGGAAGACACCTTCTTCAAGCAGTGGTACAGGAAGAAGTCTGCATCCTTCAAGAAAAACATGATTTTCATGCAGGACAATGCTCCATCACACGCGTCCAAGTACTCCACAGCGTGACTGGCAAGAAAGGGTATAAAAGAAGAAAATCTAATGACATGGCCTCCTTGTTCACCTGATCTGAACCCCATTGAGAACCTGTGGTCCATCATCAAATGTGAGATCTACAAGGAGGGAAAACAGTAAACCTCTCTGAACAGTGTCTGGGAGGCTGTGGTTGCTGCTGCACGCAATGTTGATGGTGAACAGATCAAAACACTGACAGAATATATGGATGGCAGGCTTTTGAGTGTCCTTGCAAAGAAAGGTGGCTATATTGGTCACTGATTTGTTATTGTTTTGTTTGTGAATGTCAGAAATGTATATTTGTGAATGTTGAGATGTTATATTGGTTTCACTGGTAAAAATAAATAATTGAAATGGGTATATATTTGTTTTTTGTTAAGTTGCCTAATAATTATGCACAGTAATAGTCACCTGCACACACAGATATCCCCCTAAAATAGCTATAACTAAAAACAAACTAAAAACTACTTCCAAAACTATTCAGCTTTGATATTAATGAGTTTTTTGGGTTCATTGAGAACATGGTTGTTGTTCAATAATAAAATTAATCCTCAAAAATACAACTTACCTAATAATTCTGCACTCCCTGTATATATACACACACACACATATCTATCTATCTATATACTGTATATATATATATATATATATATATATATATATCTATACACACACACATATCTATCTATATACTGTATATAAATATATATACACACACACACATATATATATATATATATATATATGCATACACACACATCTATATAAATATATATATATACACACATATATTGTCTGTGACCTATTGTGTGT
The DNA here is from genome assembly GCF_027579735.1 of Bombina bombina. Lineage (NCBI taxonomy): Eukaryota > Metazoa > Chordata > Amphibia > Anura > Bombinatoridae > Bombina > Bombina bombina. Next base: position 143,418,930 of record NC_069505.1, on the reverse strand, counting down.
GTATGTATGTATATAGGCAAGATATAAATTTTTGTAAAGCAGGGGCAAGAATGTAACCTTTGCCCCTAACCTTAGGTCACAGACAATAGGTCACAGAAATTGCAGAAGCACCCCTAACTATATTCATTAATAAAAAGGTACTAATCCTCTAACACCAAGCAAGATGAGGTTTTAAAGCAGTGGCAATTATACAGTATCTTAGGTTATACCCTAATCATGTAGAGTAAATATTTGTCCCTCTCTCCAAAGGTTACATTCTTGCCCCTGCTTTACAAAAATTAATATCTTGCCTATATACATACATACACACACATATAACTATATATATCTTTCTATATACACACACATATCTATCTATATACACACACATATCTATCTATCTATCTATCTATCTATATATATACACACACACACACACACACATATATATATATATATATATATATATATATATATACTGTGTTTATATATATATATATATATATATATATATATATATATATATAGTAGCAATCCACCAGTTTGGCCATATTTCAGAGCTGCAACATCACTGGAGTGCCCAAAAGCACAAGGTGTGCAATACTCAGAGACATGGCCAAGGTAAGAAAGGCTGAAAGACGACCACCACTGAACAAGACACACAAGCTGAAACGTCAAGACTCGGCCAAGAAATATCTCAAGACTGATTTTTCTAAGGTTGTATGGACTGATGAAATGAGAGTGAGTCTTGATGGGCCAGATGGATGGGCCCGTGGCTGGATTGGTAAAGGGCAGAGAGCTCCAGTCCGACTCAGACGCCAGCAAGGTGGAGGTGGAGTACTGGTTTGGGCTGGTATCATCAAAGATGAGCTTGTGGGGCCTTTTTGGGTTGAGGATGGAGTCAAGCTCAACTCCCAGTCCTACTGCCAGTTTCTGGAAGACACCTTCTTCAAGCAGTGGTACAGGAAGAAGTCTGCATCCTTCAAGAAAAACATGATTTTCATGCAGGACAATGCTCCATCACACGCGTCCAAGTACTCCACATCGTGACTGGCAAGAAAGGGTATAAAAGAAGAAAATCTAATGACATGGCCTCCTTGTTCACCTGATCTGAACCCCATTGAGAACCTGTGGTCCATCATCAAATGTGAGATCTACAAGGAGGGAAAACAGTAAACCTCTCTGAACAGTGTCTGGGAGGCTGTGGTTGCTGCTGCACGCAATGTTGATGGTGAACAGATCAAAACACTGACAGAATATATGGATGGCAGGCTTTTGAGTGTCCTTGCAAAGAAAGGTGGCTATATTGGTCACTGATTTGTTATTGTTTTGTTTGTGAATGTCAGAAATGTATATTTGTGAATGTTGAGATGTTATATTGGTTTCACTGGTAAAAATAAATAATTGAAATGGGTATATATTTGTTTTTTGTTAAGTTGCCTAATAATTATGCACAGTAATAGTCACCTGCACACACAGATATCCCCCTAAAATAGCTATAACTAAAAACAAACTAAAAACTACTTCCAAAACTATTCAGCTTTGATATTAATGAGTTTTTTGGGTTCATTGAGAACATGGTTGTTGTTCAATAATAAAATTAATCCTCAAAAATACAACTTACCTAATAATTCTGCACTCCCTGTATATACACACACACACACATATCTATCTATCTATATACTGTATATATATATATATATATATATATATATATCTATACACACACACATATCTATCTATATACTGTATATAAATATATATACACACACACACATATATATATATATATATATATATATATGCATACACACACATCTATATAAATATATATATATACACACATATATTGTCTGTGACCTATTGTGTGTGTATGTATGTATATAGGCAAGATATAAATTTTTGTAAAGCAGGGGCAAGAATGTAACCTTTGCCCCTAACCTTAGGTCACAGACAATAGGTCACAGAAATTGCAGAAGCACCCCTAACTATATTCATTAATAAAAAGGTACTAATCCTCTAACACCAAGCAAGATGAGGTTTTACAGCAGTGGCAATTATACAGTATCTTAGGTTATACGCTAATCATGTAGAGTAAATATTTGTCCCTCTCTCCAAAGGTTACATTCTTGCCCCTGCTTTACAAAAATTAATATCTTGCCTATATACATACATACACACACATATAACTATATATATCTTTCTATATACACACACATATCTATCTATATACACACACATATCTATCTATCTATCTATCTATATATATACACACACACACACACACACATATATATATATATATATATATACTGTGTTTATATATATATATATATATATATATATATATATATATATAGTAGCAATCCACCCCACAAGGGGAAGAAAAACGATTCACTCTCCGGTCTTTTTCAAAAAGATAAAAGGCTTTAATCCATACTTATAGACAATCAATCAAAAGACATCCCAAATGTTTTGATACCTGCTGGTATCTTTTTCAATGGGTCTAAACAAAGTTCCTGTGTCCCAAAAGCTCCTATCTTACCCCCACACCACTCACCCATTTATGTATCCCGGTGTTAGTGCGACTTCCGGTGTGCCGCGGCACCGCCCCCCACATACACGTGATGATGTCAACATTGAAGAGAGAAAAGAAACAATCTACGTTCAAGCGCATGGCTAATTAACATAGCCCTGCCTGCGCCATGACGAATGTCACGTCATTCAAACTACTCTTCAAAGACATCACACATGCTGTGTTGTTGTGCAAACGGATCCACACCGGAGAGCCCTAAAGTTTTAAAAGAACAGGGTCACTTTGTGATCCCAATATTGCAAAAAGCTTTAATTGTAAAAAGTGTTAAACAACACTAAAGGGAGCCCTTGATAATTCAAATACTGTGTTTAGGACTACTTTAACAATTATATTAGCTGGGGCCAAAACACTTACATTAACCCTGACATTTGGCCATATATACCTAGCCAATAATACTGTTGGCACTCAAAACGAGAAAATTGCATATCCAGAAGAAAATACAGAAAGAAAACCAGAAACTAAAATAAAACAATACACAATAACTATGAAAAAAGAAGTAACAGTGAAATGTGAAATAAAAAAAATAAAATAAAATAAAAATTGAAAAAATAAAAAATAATAAATCATAAATAATAAAAAATAAAAAATAGAAAATAAAGAACTATAGAAATAAGAATACAAGACAGTTACTAGAAGTATACAATTCCCCTAGCCTTTCTTCAAGGCATATTGGAGTATAGTAGAAATCACCGGTTGGCAACAATACACTGTTTATTGGCACTCTCCAACTATAAGGATAGAAGTCCCATGCAATCTGAATGTTACATTAGACCAAGTCAAATCCATAATCCAGAGACAACCTAGACCGAATAATCATAGAAGCCTCTTCATAGAAATACATTATAGTCTAACTGCACATTCAATCCTTTTGGGGTCACAGTGTCCAGTCGGTAAATCCAAGCAGTTTCTACTTGTAGAAGTTTGGTGTTTCTGTCCCCCCCTCTGCAAGGGGGGCACATGATCAATTAGCATTGTCCTCAGGCTAACAGATGTATGTCCTGCCTGGAGGAAATGACGAGCAACTGGTTGATCCGTTGTCTTTTTATCTATGGCTGACCTGATGACATGACGATGATTCGCCAACCTTTCACGAAAGGAAGTAGAAGTTTTTCCCACGTAGACAAAGGAACATGGGCACATTAATATATAGATCACATAAGTGCTCATGCAGGATAGCTTGTGCAGAATTTTATATTTTCTCCCTGTATGGGGATGGTGGAAGTACATCCCAGTAAGCATGCTATTGCGTGTTGTACAGTCTCCACATCTATAGCATCCTAATTTTTTCTTGGCATCCAACCACGTGCCTTTCTCACAGCATCTTGTCGGATAATTGTGAACCAAGATATCTTTTAAATTAGGCGCCCTTTTATAGACCATCCTAGCTGTAGTGCGTAGAAAGGGAAGTGTCTTATCTGTATTTACAATCTCCCAATTCTTTCTCACAGATTCCGTTAGAGCTTGAGATAGCGGATTAAATGTTGTAACAAAAGTATGTTGTTTCTGGTATTATCTACTTCTTTTGTTATATCTCGTGGCTGCAACAGTGTCTTTTGGTCATATTGTGATAGTTTAGTATGTGCCTGCTCAATATCTTTTACTTTATATCGACGTTGTTTCAGCTTAGTCTTCATTTCCTCTTCTTGGACATTCCTGGTCTCTATCAGTGTATTGTTGCGTGCAGATACAAGGTGGATGAAGGATACTCGGCAATCTTGTGCAGCGGTAAAAAACTTTTTCTTTATTTATGAAGACCACTTTAAAAGACAGATGTCAGCTTCTTTTTTCAAATACTATATACAGCACTTTGAACAAGCAGTAGGTTGGTGGTCACTAATGCTGACGCGTTTCGGCTCCCCACGCCGTAGTCATGCTATGACTACGGCGTGGGGAGCCGAAACGCGTCAGCATTAGTGACCACCAACCTACTGCTTGTTCAAAGTGTGCTGTATATAGTATTTGAAAAAAGAAGCTGACATCTGTCTTTTAAAGTGGTCTTCATAAATAAAGAAAAAGTTTTTTACCGCTGCACAAGATTGCCGAGTATCCTTCATCCACCTTGTATCTACATTTCTGAGCCAACGAAGGTTAACGGCTGACCGATATCAGTAAACTCCCCCGTTCCACCTTAGCAGTGAAGAAAGGACGAAGACGTGACGTCAGACGCTGAGCCAAGTCACGCGTCATTTCTCTGTACCCGGAACCAACAGGCGGCTTGAGGAGGGGAGCGGGCAAGCGTTGCCGAGTGAACCGCAGTCAGCGGAGAGTCTGCGCTCCCCCAGGACCGAGTGCCACGGACGGAATGGGACAGAGTAAACTGTGAGTTATAAAAGAGAATGCACAGAATCTTCTTTGCAAGGAATTTGCAACAGTTTATCAACTTATTGTTTTAGAGTCTGCTAAGGTGGTGTATGTGTGAGGAGTTGGGAGTACTGGTCATACACGGAAAGGAGAAAACCCCTTCTGTTTTTTCATATTGTTGCGTGCCACTCGCATGAGCTGAGAGGAAACAACTCCCCTCTTTTGATGTTCTGGGTGATAACTAGTAGACAGCAGTAGGGAGTTCTTGTCAGTAGGTTTAGAGTACAAAGATGTGGAAAATTTACATCCCTCACTATCTGAATAGACTGTAATATTCAGGTCTAGAAAGGGAATGGTGACGTTACTATATGCAAATTTGAAACGGATAGTAGACTCTATCCTATTAAGGGTATCAATCCAATGCTTTAATGATGTTTCTGACCCTCTCCATACCAAGAATACATCATCTATATATCTCACATATAATTTGATGTTAAAATGTCAAATTATATATGAGATATATAGATGATGTATTCTTGGTATGGAGAGGGTCAGAAACATCATTATTATTATATTATTGGCTAGGTATATATGGCCAAATGTCAGGGTTAATGTAAGTGTTTGCCCCCAGCTAATATAATTGTTAAAGTAGTCCTAAACACAGTATTTGAATTATCAAGGGCTCCCTTTAGTGTTGTTTAACACTTTTTACAATTAAAGCTTTTTTCAATATTGGGATCACGAAGTGACCCTGTTCTTTTAAAACTTTAGGGCTCTCCGGTGTGGATCCGTTTACACAACAACACAGCATGTGTGATGTCTTTGAAGAGGAGTTTGAATGATGTGACATTCGTCATGGCGCAGGCAGGGCTATGTTAATTAGCCATGCGCTAGATTGTTTCTTTTCTCTCTTTAATCTTGACATCATCACGTGTATGTGGGGGCGGTGCCGCGGCACACCGGAAGTCGCACTAACACCGGGAGACATAAATGGGTGAGTGGTGTGGGGGTAAGATAGGAGCTTTTGGGACACAGACAGGAACTTTGTTTAGACCCATTGAAAAAGATACCAGCAGGTATCGAAACATTTGGGATGTCTTTTGACTGATTGTCTATAAGTATGGATTAAAGCCTTTTATCTTTTTGAAAAAGACCGGAGAGTGAAGCGTTTTTCTTCCCCTTGGGGGGTGGATTGCTACTACTACATATCTTTATGCAGCACCCCGGCAGATGTGGCTGTCACAGTGAGTGCACTTAACTTGGCTTCTGTTTATATATATTTATATATATATGCATACACACACACACATCTATATAAATATATATATATATATATATATATATATATATATATATATATATATATACACACATATATATATATATACACACACATATATAATGAAGTCATGAATTTAAAACATTGCACTCCTAAATGCAATACTATTTATATTGTACTGCATTTGTGTCTTCTTTTCATCATTAAATGTAGAGAGCACTGAAAAAACATTTCGAGACCTGAAAAAAACGTTTCAGCCGCTGTCTGCAAACCCAGAAATCCTTAATGGCCACAGACTAATGTATATATGCACCATATCAATCTCATTATCAAATTATGAAAAACCCAGCAATGTTCAGTACTAGTTCTTTGCATGTCCTTATTCTGAGGGAAAAACCTAAGCCAGGCACAAACCTACTGCCTTTTGTACTTTGAGGGATAGCTTGTATCTCTTGCCTGGTATATAAGAGTTGAGCTGTCCTTTTGTACAGGACAACACTTATATGTTGCTAGTAAGTTCTCTTGTCTGAAAAGCACAAGTAGACTAAGGAGATCACTTTTGGTGGGGATTATTTATAAGAACAAGATTTTCTAGCTTGTTTGTTCCCAGGTAAAGCTCAGTTTGATATGCAAATGGACCCTGTGCATTTGTCTTCCTAAGGTCCAGCTGTGGACCTTTTGCCAATAGTATCTAGAAGAATGGAGGCAGACATAAATGGCAAAGCTCATACTAGCCTAACCCGTATGTTTAGGGTTTCATATATTTTTTTTTTTTTTTAAAAAAAAGGTTAAAATCACCAGGTACATATAAGCTGGATTGTCTTCTTGGAAAGGACCAGGCTGATATGCTACAAAAAAGCTTTCATCTGAAAAAGGTTATTTCATCTGTTTCTATACCCAAGGTGATTGCCAGTCTCTTTTTTGAGGAACCTCTTCATATTTGCCTCCCTAAGCAAAGTTCTTAAAGGGACACTCAAGTCAAAATAAACTTTTATGATTCAGAAAGAGCATGCAGTTTTTAGACACTTTCCAGTTTACTTCCATTATCAAATTTTGCACTGTATTTTATATACACACATTTTGGGGAACAATCTCCTACTGAGCATGTGAACAAGCTCACGGGTTTTACGTATACTAGTCTGTGACTGGCTGATGTCTGTCACATGATACAGGGGGCTGGAAAATGGCCAAAAAAATACATTTGGCAGAGAAAAAAAATCCACTGCTTATTTGAAATTCAGATTTGGTGTTAAACAATTGTCTTTTTATTATGCCCTTATTAATTATGCAACTCTACTGCATTGAGTGGTCCTTTAAAGAGAAAGTAAAGGAAAAAAAATAAACTTTCATGGTTCAGATAAAGCATGCAGTCTTTAAATAAGTTTCCAATTTACTTCTGTAATTTCATTCATTTCATCCTCTGTATCCTTTGTGGAATACAACAACTTTTAAAATTATGGGGAGGCAAAAAGTGAGCTTAAAATCCTCAACTAAACACAAAATGTAGAGAAAATAACTCACTTTGTAGTTCATTAACAAATCTAGACAAGTCAGAAGGCTTTTCCCACAGAAAACCTGTGAATACTATCGCCTAGATTTAGAGTTTTGTAGGTAAAGACCCGCGGTGCTAACGCTCCTTTTTTTTCCAGCGCACCCTTAAGACAACGCTGGTATTTAGCGTTGTCTGAATGGCTGCGTTAGCCTCAGAAAAGGGAGCGTTGAGGATAATTTAGCTCCACTTCAACTCTCAATACCAGCGTTGCCTACGGTAGCGGTAAGCTGGAAAAACGTGCTTGTGCACGATATCCCCATAGGAAACAATGGGGCTGAGCTGGCTAAAAAAAAACTAACACCTGCAAAAAAGCAGCGTTCAGCTCCTAACACAGCCCCATTGTTTCCTATGGGGAAACACTCTCTAAGTTTACACCTAACACCCTAACATGAACCCCCGAGTCTAAACACCCCTAACCTTACACTTATTAACCCCTAATCTGCCGCCCCCGCTATCGCTGACACCTGCATTATATTATTGATTGAATCAGTCAATCAGATTTTTCCTACCTTAATTCCGATTGGCTGATAGAATCCTATCAGCCAATCGGAATTCGAGGGACGCTATCTTGGATGACGTCATTTAAAGGAACCTTCATTCGGACTTAGGACATCGTACGAAGAGGATGGCTCCACGTCGGATCGATTGAAGATGGCTCTGCTCCGCTCCGGTTGATTGAAGATGCCGCTTGGATGAAGACATCTGCCGCTTGGAGGACCTCTTCTGCCCAGATCGAATGAAGACTTCTGCCGCTCCGGATGTCCACTTCTGGCCCATCGGTGCCTGGCTGGGTGAACACGGCTCCAGGTAGGGTGATCTTTATGGGGGGTAGTGTTAGTTTTTTTTAAGGGGGGATCGGGTGGGTTTTAGAGTAGGGGTATGTGGGTGGTGGGTTGTAATGTTGGGGGGGGGATTGTATTTTTATTTACAGGTAATAGAGCTGATTACTTTGGGGCAATGCCCCGCAAAAAGCCCTTTTAAGGGCTGGTAAAAGAGCTGATTACTTTGTAATTTAGGATAGGGTAGGCCATTTTATTATTTTGGTGTTTTTTTTTATTTTATTAGGGGCTTAGATTAGGTGTAATTAGTTTAAACTTCTTGTAATTCTTTTTTATTTTCTGTAATTTAGTGTTTGTTTTTTTTGTATTATAGTTTAGTTTATTTAATTGTATTTTAGTTTAGCTAATTGTAGGTAATTTATTTAATTAGTTTAATGATAGTGTAGTGTTAGGTGTATTTGTAACTTAGGTTAGGATTTATTTTACAGGTAATTTTGTAATTATTTTAACTAAGTAGCTATTAAATAGTTATTAACTATTAAATAGCTATTGTACCTAGTTAAAATAAATACAAAGTTGCCTGTAAAATAAATATAAATAATAAAATAGCTACAATGTAACTATTAGTTATATTGTAGCTATATTAGGGTTTATTTTATAGGTAAATATTTATTTTTTAAATAGGATTAATTTATTTAATGGTAGTAAATTTAGTTAGTTTAATTGTTTAATTTAAATTATATTTAAGTTAGGGGGGTGTTAGGGTTAGGGTTAGACTTTAGGGGTTAATAACTATTAAAGTAGCTGCGACGTTTAGGGGTTAATAGTTGTAGGTAGGTGGTGGCGATGTTAGGGAGGGCAGATTAGGGGTTAATACAATTTATTATAGTGTTTGCGAGGCGGGAGTGCGGCGGTTTAGGGGTTAATACATTTATTATAGTGACAGTGATGTCCTGTGGGCAGATTAGGGGTTAATAAGTGTAGGTAGGTGGCAGCGACGTTGGGGGGGCAGATTAGGGGTTAATAACTATAATGTAGGTGTCGGCGATGTTAGGGGCAGCAGATTAGGGGTTCATAGGTATAATGTAGGTTGCAGTGTAGGTTGCAGCGGTGTCCGGAGCGGGAGATTAGGGGTTAAAGAAAATATTATAGGGTTTGCGATGTGGGGGGGCCTCGGTTTAGGGGTTCATAGGTAGTTTATGGATGTTAGTGTACTTTATAGCACAGTAGTTAAGAGCTTTATGTTCGCGCGTTAGCCCATAAAGCTCTTAACTACAGACTTTTTTTTGCGGTTGGAGTCTTGTCGGTAGAGGCTCTACCGCTCACTTCTTCCAAGACTCGTAATACCAGCGTTAGGCAAATCCCATAGAAAAGATAGGATACACAATTGACGTAAGGGGATCTGCGGTAGCCTCGAGTCGCGGAAAGAAAGTGAGCGGTAGGCGCTTTCCTGGCTGACTCTAAATACCAGCAGGCATTAAAAAGCAGCGTTAGGACCCCTTAACGCTGCTTTTTAACCCTAACACAGAACTCTAAATCTAGGCGATTGTTTCCAATGCAGCAAAGGGTTCTGGGTAAGATAGGCAAATGAGGTTCACAATGACTCACTTTTTTACTTCTGCCTGATTTTAGGCAGACTTCCTCTTACGCCATAGGATCACTGTATACACAGCTTTTAAAGGGACAGTCTACAAAGAAATTGTTATTGTTTTAAAAGATAGATAATCCCTTTATCACCCATTCCCCAGTTTTGCATAACCATACCAACACTGTAATATTAATATACTTTTTACCTCAATGATTACCTTGTATCTAAGAACCTTCTTCCAGCCCCCTGATCACATGACTGTGACTGTTTATTATCTATTGTCTTAAATTTAGCATTGTAACATTGCCTGAACACAGTGTTATCTATATGGCCCATGTGTACTTCCAGTCTCTTTGTGCTGAAAAGCAATTTAAAAAGCATGTGATAAGAGGCAGCCTTCAAGGGCTTAGAAATTAGCATATGAGTCTGTTTAGGTTTAGTTTCAACTAAGAATACCAAGAGAAAAAAGCAAATTTTATTATAAAAGTAAATTGGAAAGTTGATTAAAATTACAAGTCCTATCTGAATAATGAAAGTTTAATTTTGACTACACTGTCCCTTTAAGCTTAGCTAGGGTTAGTACAGTGATTCAGAACCATCCCGGGACAGCCTGTTTTGTGTTTTTTGCCACTCAGCTAGGAGTAAGTTGAATCACCCAGCAGTTTTTCTGTGGGAAAAGCCTTCTGACTTGTCTAGATTTGTTAATGAACTACACAAGGAGTTATATTCTATCCTTTGTGGTAAAGCAAACCTGGGTAGGCTAAGAAACAGCAATACACTACTGACAGCTGGCTGCTGATTGGTGGCTTCACATGTATGCCTCAAGTCACTGTCTCACCCAATGTTTTCTGATAGCTGCTAGTAGTGCATTATTACACCTTCAACAAAGGATACCAAGAAAACAAATAAAAAAATAAAAACTTACAATTTTCTTTGAATTGTATACTCTATTTAAATCATAAAAATAAAAATATGTGGGTGTTGTAAACAAATAAACAAAAAGCAAATAAACATAAAAAAGACACCACACCAGACTGTGATGTTCTCCTACATGCAAATTACTGTTAAATGGACAGATGATGTGCGCTAAACGGTCTAATTCTATTGAGTGTTTCAATGCTAATTCATCCCACTTGACTATGTGAGGCCCCATGAACAAAGTAATGTAGGTAAAATGTGCATCGTGCATTGACTTTTGTTGAACCTTCTGCTGGTGCATTGGGTCTTTGATACAACAACTATACTGGGTCTCTTTGTTTATCTTGGCTGAATAAAGCACTTTACATAGGAATAATTCTGAATGAAACTGTTTATATGTATGGATGTCTGGCAAACACAAAATGACACTGAATACAGCAGCTGGTATAATTGTTTAAAACAGCAGTTCATGATAGCCAGTGGAAATCACTTCAACCTAACTACACCACTGAGTCTCGCTTAATTGTGTGGGTCCCTGCTAAGTATTATTTCCATTTTTTCTTTGTTTAAGATCGTTCAAAGCTTCAGTGTAACTTACATTGCAACTCAATTAGACTGCTGAGTAAATAGATATATTCTTAAGAATTCAAAGCTGTGCTGTCAGCTGGGAAGACATATCAATGTTATATAATACAAGCTACTGTTCCAGTTCTGCTACAACATAAATGGTGGACAAGGAGGAACCTGATGAATGGCAGGTACAGGGTAATAAACTGGCCACTGTGATTGCCTGTCCACCTTCTGAGATCCCTCCTTGATGAGGAGTCACACTCCTGCCTTAATAAACCAATGTATTTTTAATGTGAACCACACAAGATACTCCATCAGGTTTTGTTTAACAACTTGAATATTTGTTTGTTTTTATTAAAAGTCAACATTCCATTGTTTAAATAATCTCATCCCCTTTGCCTCCTAATTCTAATTTTTAAAAAAAGATCTACACATTTGTTGTATCTTCCTATATAGGGTACAACCTTAGAAAAACATAATTTATGTAAGAACTTACCTGATAAATTAATTTCTTTCATATTGGCAAGAGTCCATGAGCTAGTGACGTATGGGATATACAATCCTACCAGGAGGGGCAAAGTTTCCCAAACCTCAAAATGCCTATAAATACACCACTCACCACACCCACAATTCAGTTTAACGAATAGCCAAGAAGTGGGGTGATAAAGAAAGGAGTAAAAAGCATCAATAAAGGAATTTTGAAATAATTGTGCTTAATACAAAAAAACATAACCACCATAAAAAGGGTGGGCCTCATGGACTCTTGCCAATATGAAAGAAATGAATTTATCAGGTAAGTTCTTGCATAAATTATGTTTTCTTTCATGTAATTGGCAAGAGTCCATGAGCTAGTGACGTATGGGATATCAATACCCAAGATGTGGATCTCCACGCAAGAGTCACTAGAGAGGGAGGGATAAAAATAAAAACAGCAATTTCTCGCTGAAAAATGAAACCACAACCCAAAATATAAGTTTATTCTCATAATGAAAAGAAAAACTTAAAACATCAGCAGAAGAATCAAATAGAAACAGCTGCCTGAAGAACTTTTCTACCAAAAACTGCTTCTGAAGAAGCAAATACATAAAAATGGTAGAATGTAGTAAATGTATGCAAAGAAGACCAAGTTGCTGCTTTGCAAATCTGATCAACTGAAGCTTCATTCTTAAAAGCCCATGAAGTGGAGACTGATCTAGTAGAATGAGCTGTAATTCTCTGAGGCGGGGCTTGACCCGATTCCAAATAAGCTTGAAGAATCAAAAGCTTTAACCACAAAGCCAAGGAAACAGCAGAAACCTTCTGACCTTTCCTAGAACCAGAAAATAGAAAATATAACAAATAGACTAGAAGTCTTCCTGAAATCTTTAGTAGCTTCAATATAATATTTCAAAGCTCTCACCACATCCAAAGAATGTAAGGATCTTTCCAAAGAATTCTTAGGATTAGGACACAAGGAAGGGACAACAATTTCTCTATTAATGTTGTTAGAATTCACAACTTAAGGTAGGAATTTAAATGAAGTCAGCAAAACCACCTTATCCTGATGAAAAATCAAAAAAAGGAGATTCACAAGAAAGAGCAGATAATTCAGAAACTCTTCTAGCAGAAGAGATGCCAAAAGGAACAACACTTTCCAAGAAAGTAATTTAATGTCCAAAGAATAGAATTCATAGGCTCAAAAGGAGGAGCCTGTAAAGCCTTCAAAACCAAATTAAGACTCCAAGGAGGAGAGATTGATTTAATGACATGCTTGATACGAACCAAAGCCCGTACAAAACAGTGAATATCAGGAAGTTTTAGTTTTTTTGTGAAATAAAACAGAAAGAGCAGAGATTTCTCCCTTCAAGGAACTTGCAGACAAACCCTTAACTAAACCATACTGAAGGAACTGTAAAATTCTAGGAATTCTGAAAGAATGCCAAGAGAATTTATTAGAACAACACCATAAAAATATAAATTTTCCAAACTTGATAATAAATCTTTCTAGAAACAGATTTACGAGCTTGTAACATAGTATTAATCACTGAGTCAGAGAAACCTCTATGACTAAGCACTAGGCGTTCAATTTCCATACCTTCAAATTTAATGATTTGAGATCTTGATGGAAAAACGGACCTTGAGACAGCAGGTCCGGCCTTAATGGAAGTGGCCAAGGTTGGCAACTGGACATCCGAACAAGATCTGCATACCAAAACCTGTGAGGCCATGCTGGAGCCACCAGCAACACAAACGATTGTTCCATGATGATTTTGGAGATCACTCTTGGAAGAAGAACAAGAGGCGGGAAAATATAAGCAGGTTGATAACTGTAACATAATACCCCTTTAAGGGGAGGTTCCTTCCAAAGCGTATATCTTACGCTGAATACCTCATACCAATGATTGGTATTGTTGTATCCAGCCTCTTCTACACTACTGCGTGTTGAAGCTTTTGTCTCCTGATTGCTGCTACCAGTTTTCTACTTGTGGCTGTTGGTGCCGCTGACCGCCTATCCTTCCAGCTTGGTCTCACATTCTACCGGGTTCTTACCTCTGTGAAAACCGAAAACTCCCTCAGCTGGTTCTTCCCCTTGCTGAAATCAGCTGCTCCGCTCCCCACTGATGTCACTCCTATGAGCCACTCCTGCAGTGTCTCTCTGCTCAGCACACAGCTTCTTCCACAGCGTTCCGGCTTCCAGCACTCTCTCCTTACTACAGGACCTCTGCAAACCGAGAGCTCTCTCTTCAAAAATTACAAACTGCTTCTTTTCAGAACTGGTAAGCTGAAATATATTATTCAGTTCTGTTTTCAATTACTTTTTGTACCGTTTTTCTCCTTATATCATTGCAATGGAAACATTTCAGTTTTGTAGTCATTTCTGCCTAAATTGAACTACTAATTGCTGCCAGGGTTGAATAGTTCTTTTTCTTAAGATGTTTTGACTATTACATTAATATCATATTGAATATAGGTGCTACTCACAGCCATGAGTTATTTCCTATATTTAAAATTAAACACTCACTGAAGTTTTTACTTGGGAATCATACATTCTCCTCCTCAAGAATTTTAGTAAAGAGCAACTAGTAAAAAATGAAATAACTAACGAACTGTCCCACACCTGTTACAATAACACCAAGGAAGTGTCAACCCCCGGATGTAAAGTCTGACAGCTGAGATAATCCGCCTCCCAATTGTCTATACCTGGGATATGAACCGCAGAAATAATACAGGAGCTGGATTCCGCCCAAGCAAGTATCCGGGATACTTCTGATGATTGACATATGCCACAGTTGTGATATTGTCTGTCTGAAAACAAATAAACGGTTCTCTCTTCAACAGAGGCCAAATCTGAAGAGCCCTGAAAATTGCACGGAGTTCCAAAATATTGATTGGTAATCTCGCCTCTTGAGATTTCCAAACCCCTTGTGCTGTCATAGATCCCCAAACAGCTCCCCAACTTGAAAGACTTGCATATGTTGTGATCACAGTCCAGGTTGGCTGAACAAAAGAAGCCCCTTGAACTAAACGAAGGTGATCTAACCACCAAGTCAGAGAGAGTCGAACATTGGGATTTAAGGATATTACTTGTGATATCTTTGTATAATCCCTGCACCATTGGTTCAGCATACAAAGCTGGAGAGGTCTCATGTGAAAATGAGCAAAGGTGATCGCGTCCGATGCTGCAGTCATGAGACCTAAAACTTACATGCACATAGCTACTGAAGGGAATGACTGAGACTGAAAGTTCCGTTAGGCTGCAACCAATTTTAAACGTCTCTTGTCTGTTAGAGACAGAGTCATGGACACTGAATCTATCTGGAAGCCTAAAAAGGTGACCCTTTGGTAAATTGATCCTCCAACCATGTTTTCGAAGAAACAACACTAGTTGATTTGTGTGAGATTCTGCAGAACGTAAAGACTGAGCTAGTACCAAGATATCGTCCAAATAAGGAAACACTGCAATGCCCCGCTCTCTGGTTACAGAGAGTAGGGCACCGAGAACCTTTGAAAAGATTATTGGAGCTGTCGTTAGGCCAAAAGGAAGAGCAACAAATTGGTAATGCTTGTCTAGAAAAGAGAATCTCAGAAACTGATAATGATCTGGATGAATCGGAATATGAAGGTATGCATCCTGCAAGTCTATTGTGGATATATAATGTCCTTGCTGAACAAAAGGCAGAATAGTCCTTATAGTCACCATTTTGAAAGTTGGTACTCTTACATAACGATTCAAAATTTTCAGATCCAGAACTAGTCTGAAAGAATTTTCCTTCTTTGGGACAATGAATAGATTTGAATAAAACCCCAGACCCTGTTCCTGAAACGAAACTGGCATGATTACCCCTGAAAACTCCAGGTCTGAAACACACTTCAGGAAAGCCTGAGCTTTTACTGGATTTGCTGGTATGCGTGAGAGAAAAAATCTTCTCACAGGAGGTCTTACTCTGAATCCTATTCGGTACCCCTGAGAGACAATACTCTGAATCCATTGATTTTGGATAGAATTTATCCAAACATCCTTGAAAAATTTTAATCTGCCCCTTACCAGCTGAGCTGGAATGAGGGCTGCACCTTCATGCAGACTTAGGGGCTGGCTTTGGTTTCTTAAATGGCTTGGATTTATTCCAATTTGAGGAAGGTTTCCAATTGGAAACAGATTACTTGGGGGGAGGATTAGGTTTTCCTTCCTTATTTTGTTGAAAGGAACAAAAACGTTTAGAAGCTTTGGATTTTCCTTTAGGTCTTTTATCCTGAGGCAAAAAACTCCCTTCCCTCCAGTGACAGTTGAAATAAACTGAATTGTGGGTGTGTTGAGGGGTGTATTTATAGGCATTTTTAGGTTTGGGAAACTTTGCCCCTCCTGGTAGGATTGGATATCCCATATGTCACTAGCTCATGAATTCTTGCCAATTACATGAAAGAAATTGACATTTCTGTTCAGAGTGTTGATTTGGTAATATACACAAATGAATAATTTAAGAACAAAAAAACCAACAACAACAAACAGAGGGGACAGATGAAAATTAAGATAACATCAAATTGATCTGCATAATAAACAAGCATCATTGTTGATTCATGAATGAAGCTCACATGTTGATGCAAAATACAAGATGAATGATCTGTTTGGGTGTAAAAGATTCCAAAAGGAGAGCAATCTTATAAATATCCCAAATTACTAATCTTATTTCACAAAGCATTCAAGCAACGCTCTAATGACACAAAAGTTTCATAAAATGTATATATGTATGTATATATACACATATGTATGTATATATACACATATATATATATATATACACACATATATATATATATATACACACACACATTTATATACACATATATATATATATACACATACATATACACACATATATACATATACACACACATATATATATATATATATATATATATATATATATATATATATATATATATGAAGAATATCAAGAGATGTTACCAGCGCTCAGTTTTACCACCAAACAAAACCGATGTGACATACTATGGTACCTGTAGTGATTGATACTAATGGATTTCGATGTCTGTTTGAGGAGTATGAGAGATGTGGGATGTATATATACTCAGAGTTCTGGCACCATTGTTTCACTAACTGTACATACGTGCTGTGCTACCACCACCACATGATTCTTATTGACTTTTTTGGGACACTTTAAGACACTTTTGAGACCTGTTTACCTGCAGTTCTTACGCCTCAACTACTCAATTACAAGAAAGGAATACCTGCTTTAAGCAACACCTGCGTAAGGTGTATAAAAATATATCTACACATCTTTACTTACCTCATATTGATTGAGGTCATTTTATGTGAGTGCATTTCCTATTTGAGTTTTTGAATACAATACATTTTTATGTATACAGTATCACGCTATGTATTTCTCTTTTTTCCTCGCTTAAATTACATCGAATCCGGTGAGAGCCAAGATCGTAATTGAACTACCATACTGCGGGGAGACACCAAGCTAACAAACCCAAAGACCGGGAGTTCTCCAAAGGGGGAAAGTGCCATACACAAGTCCGCACAGAAGACACACACAAGGATTTCTTCCAAGACAGAGGGAGAAACCGTAACAGACCGGAGTAACTTGAACCACACGCGCAGACATTACCTCATATGATTGAGGTACCCTCTGGTAAGAGAATACCACTTGTCATGTAGAGTCCTCAGCAGCTGTTTAACTACCACTAGTTCTACTGACATTTTTATGATATAGTTTGTGTGCCTGAAAGTGAAATTTTACCAGGAACTTGTATACCATAATAATCATTACTCCATTTGTCTTTTTTTGCATTACATCCTGGTAATCCAGGACCCTCTTTTTTCCACTATTATTTAACGACGGATTCTGACTGTTTGTTACTAATATAACTGACACCTTTGATACATTTGACTTTATACCACTCACAAACAATAACATTTGGTATTTTTTGTAGCGCTGAATTCTTTCCGATACTGACTCTCTTTCATATATTAGTATATTAGTATATATATATATATATATATATATAATGGAGATCTACCTCCCTCATCACTGAATTAGTTCCATAGATTTAAGAACTATTATTTTATTTCCTTATATTCTTTATACATCCATGCCGGTTTTTTTCTCTCATATGGCAGTGAGGTGGTTAAAATCTGTTTGAATCTAACAAGAGCTGAAGGGAAATTGCTGAACATTTCCAAGTTGGTTTTGATTCCTTGTTTTTTTTTCCGAAATGTTTGTGTAGGGACTGTTCTCACAAGGATAAAATAGCTAGCGTTTGGCAGCGGCTGCACCACAACAAAGGCAAAGAAAATATTTCATCTTCTACAGAAGCATCCGCACTTTTGTTAACAGATTCCGCCTTTCCTTTTATGATAGCAAGATAAAATAAATTGAAAATAAGCAAAAAACAAAACGGCCTCTTAATATCGTAATGTAGAAAAATAACAACCAACTGGCTCCAATAAATTGCAAGTCTTTTAGGTGATAAGAAATTTATTTTTATAACACAAAAATAAATTATTTTATTTTCATTTTATTTGTTCCCCCCTTTTTCTAAACTACTTCTCAATTCTGGCAGAATTCTGATTACACCATGGAAAATAAATGCAGCTCAGTCTGTGTTAAAGCGCTAAAACAATTTGTCCTTAAATGCAGAGGGAGGTCCTGCTGTGGATGTAAATACCTCGCTAAGGATGTGCTGAGTTTATGAACTGGCATTCAGCCAACTGCAGGAGATGATAACCAGAAGAGAAAATAGAATTTCTTCTATTTTTTTGTGTTCTTGTCAAATATTTAGGCTTTAAAGGGACATTATTATCATATGAACATGTATATGTAAAAAAGGAAAACAACTCAAAATGTTCCCGGTACCACAACACTTTGTAGAAAGATTTTAACATCCAATTAGAATGCTTGCCCTGGGACTAGTAAAGGAGTGTGCAGGAAGTCACTTTTCTTTACTCCAAAATCAAATTTAAATCATGGTAAAATTCTACAAGATTACAGTAAAGCAAAGTCTCAAATTTGTAATTTAGGCACTGATTAATCATTTAAGCTGCCTATGTTTTTTTCTTCCTATGGAGTTGGAAGTTGGTATCCTTTGTTGAAGGAGAAGCAATGAACTACTGAGATTTAGCTTAACACACCAGATGAGCCAATGTCAAAAGGCAAATATTTGCAGCCACCAATAAGCAGTTAACTCCCAGTGGTGCGTTGTTGCTTCTGAGTATGCTTTTAAACAAAGGATACAGAGAGCACAAAGACAATTAGATACTTGAAGTATCCTAGAAAGTTCATTTAAATTGCATGCTCTATCTGTATCATGAAAGTTTTTTTTTGTTCCCGAATTGTAACTGCTCACAGATCAGATACCCTGTTGGGTTGTTCTTCGATCAAACCAAATAATGAGAATTTCTGTTGAGAAGCATGCACCTACGCAATTCATAGGCATACTCCTTGTTTACTGTTTGGGCTAAAAGGATCTATGTTTTTGTGTGCAGAAGATTACGGTTCTCAGCTTCAAAGAAAAGCAAAGTAGTAATGCACAACAAAGATGGCAAACACAAAGATATAAGAGTGAGAAGACATTAAATGATTGATTACTAAAATTAAATACAATATCATGGTAAAATGGGGGGCAGAGTTGGCTGTAGCAACGATGGCTGCATAACTCCAGAGCTCCACAATACCGGTCCTTAAAACATGCTACAAGCAGCCTAAAAAAAAGTGATTTTATAACCACCTAACCCCCCTCTCACATATTGGGAACATGCAGACTTATCTGGGGGCTTGACTGGCCTTCCTGCAAGTGAAATAACATAATTTATGTAAGAACTTACCTGATAAATTCATTTATTTCATATTGGCAAGAGTCCATGAGCTAGTGACGTATGGGATATACAATCCTACCAGGAGGGGCAAAGTTTCCCAAACCTCAAAATGCTTATAAATACACCCCTCACCACACCCAAAATTTCAGTTTAACTAATAGCCAAGAAGTGGGGTGATAAAGAAAGGAGTAAAAAGCATCAACAAAGGAATTTGGAAATAATTGTGCTTTATACAAAAAAATCATAACCTCCAAAAAAAGGTTGGACCTCATGGACTCTTGCCAATATGAAAGAAATGAATCTATCAGGTATGTTCTTACATAAATTATGTTTTCTTTCATGTAATTGGCAAGAGTCCATGAGCTTGTGACGTATGGGATAGCAATACCCAAGATGTGGAACTCCACGCAAGAGTCACTAAAGAGGGAGGGATAAAAAATATAAACAGCCATTTCAGCTGAAAAAAATTAATCCACAACCCAAATCAGAAGTTTAGTCTCATAATTGAAAAGAAAAAAATTAAATTAGAAGCAGAAGAATCAAACTGAAACAGCTGCCTGAAGAACTTTTCTACCAAAAACTGCTTCCGAAGAAGCAAATACATAAAAATGGTAGAATTTAGTAAAAGTATGCAAATAAGACCAAGTTGCTTTGCAAATCTGATCAACTGAAGCTTCATTCTTAAAAGCCCAAGAAGTGGAAACTGATCTAGTAGAATGACCTGTAATTCTCTGAGGCGGGGTTTTACCCAACTTCAAATAAGCTTGATGAATCAAAAGCTTAAACCATGATGACAAAGAAACGGCAGAAGCCTTCTAACCTTTCCTGGAACCAGAAAAGATAACAAACAGACTCTTACCACATCCAAATATTTCAGAGCTCTTACCACATCCAAAGAATGTAAAGATCTCTCCAAAGAATTCTTAGGATTAGGACACAAAGAAGGGACAACGATTTTTCTATTAATGTTGTTAGAATTCACAACCTTAGGTAAAAATTTAAATGAAGTCCACAAAACTGCCTTATCCTGATGAAAAATTAGAAAAGGAGAAAAGAGCAGAGATTTGTCCTTTCAAGGAACTTGCAGACAAATCTTTATCCAAACCATCCTGAAAGAATGCCAAGAAAATTTATGAGAAGAACACCATGCAATGTAAGTCTTCCAAACTCGATAATAAATCTTTCTAGAAACAGATTTACTAGCCTGTAACATAGTATTAATCACTGAGTCAGAGAAACCTCTATGACTAAGCACTAAGCGTTCAATTTCCATACCTTCAAATTTAATGATTTGAGATCCTGATGGAAAAACGGACCTTGAGATAGAAGGTCTGGCCTTAAGGGAAGTGGCCAAGGTTGGCAACTGGACATCCGAACAAGATTCGCATACCAAAACCTGTGAGGCCATGCTGGAGCCACCAGCAGCAAAAATGATTGCTCCATGATAATTTTCGAGATCACTCTTGGAAGAAGAACTAGAGGCGTGAAAATATAAGCAGGTTGATAACACCAAGGAAGTGTAAATGCATCCACTGCTCCCGCCTAAGAATCCCTGGACCTGGACAGGTACCTGGGAAGTTTTTTGTTTAGATGACATGCCATCAGATCTATTTCTGGAAGCCCCCACATCTGAACAATTTGAGAAAACACACCTGGGTGGAGAGACCATTCTCCTGGATGTAAAGTCTGAAGACCGAGATAATCCACTTCCCAATTGTCTATACCTGGGATATGAACCACAGAAATTAGACAAGAGCTGGATTCCGCCCAAACAAGTATCCGGGATACTTCTTTCATAGCTTGAGGACTGTGAGTTCCACCCTGATGATTGACAATTGACATATGCCACAGTTGTGACATTGTCTGTCTGAAAACAAATGAACGGTTCTCTCTTCAACACAGGCCAAAACTGAAGAACCCTGAGAATCGCACGGAATTCCAAAATATTGATTGGTAATCTCGCCTCTTGAGATTTCCAAACTCCTTGTGCTGTCAGAGATCCCCAAACAGCTCCCCAACCTGAAAGACTCACATTTGTTGTGATCACAGTCCAGGTTGGATGAACGAAAGAGGCCCCTAGAATTATACGATGGTGATCTAACCACCAAGTCAAAGAAAGTCGAACATTAGGATTTAAGAATATCAATTCTGATATCCTTGTATAATCCCTGCATCATTGATTCAGCATACAAAGCTGGAGAGGTCTCATATGAAAACGAGCAAAGGGGATCACGTCCGATGCTGCAGTCATAAGACCTAAAACTTCCATGCACATAGCTACTGAAGTGAATGACTGAGACTGAAGGTTCCTACAGGCTGCAACCAATTTTAAACGTCTCTTGTCTGTTAGAGACAAAGTCATGGACACTGAATCTATCTGGAAACCTAAAAAGGTTACCCTTGTCTGAGGAATCAAAAAACTTTTTGGTAAATTGATCCTCCAACCATGTCTTCGAAGAAACAACACTAGTAGATTCACGTGAGATTCTGCAGAACGGAAAGACTGAGCGAGTACCAAGATATTGTCTAAATAAGGAAACACTGCAATACCCCCCTCTCTGATTACAGAGAGTAGGGCACGAGAACCTTTGAAAAGATTCTTGGAGCTGTTGCTAAGCCAAATGGAAGAGCAACAAATTGGTAATGCTTGTCTAGAAAAGAGAATCTCAGGAACTGATAGTGATCCGGATAAATCAGAATATGAAGATATGCATCCTGTAATTTAATTGTGGACATATAATGCCCTTGCTGAACAAAAGGCAGAATAGTCCTTATAGTCACCATTTTGAAAGTTGGTACTCTTACATATCGATTCAAAATCTTTAGATACAGAACTGGTCTGAATGAATTTTCTTTCTTTGGGACAATGAATACATTTGAATAAAACCCCAGACCCTGTTCCTGAAACGGAACTGGTATGATTAACCCTGATAATTCCAGGTCTAAAACACACTTCAGGAAAGCCTGAGCCTTTCCTGGGTTCGCTGGAATGCGTGAGAGAAAAAAATCTTCTCACATGCGGTCTTACTCTGAAACCTATTCTGTACCCCTGAGAGACAATACTCTGAATCCAATTATTTTGGACTGAATTGATCCAAACATCTTTGAAAAATTTTAATCTGCCCCCTACCAGCAGAGCTGGAATGAGGGCCGCACCCTCATGCGGACTTGGGGGCTGGCTTTGATCTTTTAAATGGCTTGGATTTATTCCAATTTGAGGAAGGCTTCCAATTGGAAACAGATTCCTTTGGGGAAGAATTAGATTTCTGTTCCTTATTATGTCGAAAGGAACGAAAACGGCTAGAAGCTTTAGATTTACCCTTAGGTTTTTTATCCTGAGGCAAAAAGACTCCCTTCCCCCCAGTGACAGTTGAAATTATTGAATCCAACTGAGAACCAAATAATTTATTACCTTGGAATGAAAGAGATAGCAATCTGGACTTAGAAGTCATATCAGCATTCCAAGATTTAAGCCATAAAGCTCTTCTAGCTAAAATAGCTAAAGACATATATCTAACATCAATTTTGATAATATCAAAAATGGCATCACAAATGAAATTATTAGCATGTTTAATTAATTTAACATTACTAGACAAGTCATGATCTGAAACTTGTTGCGCTAAAGTTTCCAACCAAAAAGTTGAAGCAGCTGCAACATCAGCCAAATAAATTGCAGGCCTAAGAAGATGACCTGAATATAAATAAGCCTTCCTTAGATAAGATTCAAGTTTCCTATCTAAATGATCTTTAAAAGAAGTACTATCTTCCATAGGAATAGTAGTACGTTTAGCAAGAGTAGAGATAGCCCCATCAACTTTAGGGATCTTTTCCCAAAACTCCAATCTAACAGTTGGCAGAGGATACAATTTTTTAAACCTTAAAGAAGGAATAAAAGAAGTACCAGGCCTATTCCATTCCTTAGAAATCATATCTGAAATAGCATCAGGAACTGGAAAAACCTCTGGAATAAACACAGGAGGTTTATAAACAGAATTTAAAAGTTTACTAGTTTTAATATCAAGAGGACTAGTTTCCTCCATATCTAATGTAATCAACACTTCTTTTAATAAAGAACGAATATACTCCATTTTAAATAAGAGGATTTGTCAGTGTCAATATCTGAGACAGGATCTTCTGAATCAGATAGATCCTCATCAGAGAAAGATAAATCAGTATGTTGCCGGTCATTTGAAATTTCATCAACTCTATGAGAAGTTTTAAAAGACCTTTTACGTTTATTAGAAGGCGGAATGGCAGACAAAGAATTCTGAATAGAATCAGAAATAAATTCTTTTAAATTTACAGGTATATCTTGTGCATTAGATGTTGAGGGAACAGCAACAGGTAATGAACTACTACTGATGGAAACCAGGGGCGTATTAAGGCATAGGCCAACAAGGCCGGTGCCTAGGGCAACAGATTTTTAAGGGGTAGCAGAATTTTGAGTCCCTAGGGCCACTCTACTGAACTCAGGGCCGGGTGGCTAAATCAACCAATTACTAATGACTTAAATGGCTGGCCCGGCTAATGCTATCCTATGGGATTGTATGTGGGTGCGCATGACGTGGTGACAGAGGAGGCAGAGCTCACTTGCGCAGCCTGGCCTGAACTGAAAGGGAATGTGGTATTGTTCCTGGCTCCACAGCGTGATTGAGGCTCACACAGACTACACAGTGCAGTGTGCACTACAACGTGACCACTGTGAAACAGCATATACCTTTCTCCCTTCAATACATCTTCATTAGGCATTAAAATACTTAAACGGATTAGTCACTAAATACTTGTACATTTACTGTTTGTCTATCTGTCATACATGCAAAGAATAAGTATTTATTGCTGAATCTATACAACTATGTGACTTAAAACACAACTGAAAATATGTTGTATGCATTTAATAAATTCAGAAACAATACAAGTATATATTTTATTATGATTGTATCATGTGACTTTATCCCCTAGGATACAATTCCTAAACCTATCATAACTACTGTTGTATTTTTTAAGTACTTTTAAAGGCCAGTTTGTATATTCATTACATATTTATCAAAGCAGATACTTTGCTTAAATAACTGTCAATCGCCAAAGAAGATGTTTAAGGTTAAACAACTACCTACTGACAAACTATCATACAGTGAAGGATATTATTTTTCTGATATAAACACTTTAATCATCTGCCTTGCAAAATAATGTCTTAAAATATATATATATATTGTAATACCAAGGTGACAGCACCACCCTACCAGTGTCAAAATTGCTCCGGCACGGGATGGAGTCTGGTCCTCAACTCAATAATAATATAAGATTAAATAATCCCAGCCAATGAGTCTTAGTAATGAATATACCAGATTATTTTAATGGTTACACATAAATTCAGACACTATCTGATAATGCATAACAAATAATGGGAGGAAAACAAAGATGCACTCACACAGATCCACACAAACCCCATCCACCAAACCAGACATCTGCAAGCAACATTCATACAAAAATATACTAAAAATACAAACAATAACAGTGTAAATGCACCCCCAGGGCGTCCCCAGGGAGTGTAGGACAGAAGCACCTGTCACATAGCCTGTGAGAGAGACTTTGGTATGATTGTATCACTTCAAAAGAACATGAAAAAAATAAATGAAAAAAATATGTGATACTTTGTATCCAATATGATTGAAAAGATAGTGCCACAAAGTCATAAACTTGCATCCGGATATATAGTATTATGTTAAAGTGCAGTCCAGATAATTTGTAGCATACAATATCCTGTATGGAAAACTCGATATCTAACTGGATACTGATAGAGCCAAAAGTCTGTGTTATATAGTCACACAGAAATCCCTAATTTCCATATGGGCAATCCCCACTTCTGATATGCAAACGGTTGTTGTAAAGCGAGGTAATCCTCGGCTGCTCATCCAACCTCACACACTTGTATAGAGAATCTTCACTCACGGGAAATACCCTTCGATAGTTTAAAGCCCAGGTGCTTCGTATATAACCCAAACCAGGGGGTTCACTACAAACAGTCACTCCGCTAAAGATCAATCAGCTGATATAGCATATGCATCCAGATACTAAAAAAATGACCCAAACCAGGGGGTTCAATTGCGGTACCTTGTTTGTAGCAGATGAAATTCCTCGCCGTGTGCCTGAGTCGGTCCGTATTACCCTTGAGACTTGGTCGAAATCTTCAGTGTGGCAATGGATAGCAAGCCGAATGTATAGAGTGTTCCTCTCTCGCTTACTCCGTCCGGGAAGCCGTAAACTGTCAGCGTGCAGGGTTGCTCAAACAGCACAGGTAGAAACAGGTGTCAGCGTCCACGCTGAATCCGACGCGCGTTTCGGGGACTCCGCCCCTTTGTCAAGGAAATGTGCAGGTGCTAAGTGGAAGGTATCATTTAAAGCAGTAAAGCTCTAAGCTCATTGGACTACGCATACACATCTCATCCACATTACAAGCACACCTATGCACGTCATTCTTCTTCAAAGCTGAATGAAATTACAGATATGCGGAAGCCTCAGCGAATAGCGTATTCTAATACTCTGTGTACAGAAAAAGCAAACAGAGCTGACACTATAATTGAAAGGAGTACTCCTCAATCCTGAAAGAAACTATACACTTCTAAATTAACATAGAAGGAATATATCAATCGCTACTGTATATATATATATATATATATATATATATATATATATATATATATATGTGTGTGTGTGTGTGTGTGTGTGTGTGTGTGTGACCAGAGTGAATGCAAGCCCTGGTGAACATCTACTTAAAAATACATCAATTTTTTTCATTTTTTACACCCTGCCCCAAAAATATTATGTCTAAAAAAAGGCCTTAAACCTGGGGTGGGGTGGGGGGTGGGGGGGGAGCAGAATTTTGAGTGCCTAGGGCAGCACAAATCCTAAATACGCCCCTGATGGAAACATTTTCTGCATGTAAAAGTTTATCATGACAACTATTACAAACCACAGCTGGAGGTATAATCTCCACAAGTTTACAACAAATGCACTTAGCTTTGGTAGAACCGTTATCAGGCAGCAGGAATCCAGCAGTAAATTCTGAGACAGGATCAGATTGAGACATCTTGCAAATGTAAGAGAAAAAAAACAACATATAAAGAAAAATTATCAATTTCCTTATATGGCAGTTTCAGGAATGGGAAAAACTGCTAACAGCATAGCCCTCTGATATAGAATAAAGCCAGAGGCAAAAGGAATGGGGTTTTAAATAATGAAAATATTTAGCGCCAAGTATGACGCACAACAGAAAAATATTTTTTGGCACCAAAAACGTCCGGAAACTAAACACTCGCGTCATAGATGACGCAACCTTGTGAAGGACTCGGCATCATCTAAGATGCCGGAAATGTCGAATCTGCGTCAACAAACGTAACTTTGCGCCAAAAAAATCTTGCGCCAAAAATGACGCAACAAATTTTGCCAATTTAGTCAATTGAAAAAGAGACTATACCCAAGGTAAGAAATAATTTTTCATAAAAAAAAGCATTTCCCAGATATGAAACTGACAGTCTGCAAAAAAGGAAATATACTGAAAACCTGAATCATGGCAAATATAAGTACAATACATATATTTAGAACTTTATATAAATACATAAAGTGCCAAACTATAGCTGAGAGTGTCTTAAGTAATGAAAACATACTTACCAAAAGACACCCATCCACATATAGCAGATAGCCAAACCAGTACTGAAACAGTTATCAGTAGAGGTAATGGAATATGAGAGTATATCGTCGATCTGAAAAGGGAGGAGATGAATCTCTTCGACCGATAACAGAGAACCTATGAAATAGATTCCCGTGAAGTAAACCATTGCATTCAATAGGTGATACTCCCTTCACATCCCTCTGACATTCACTGTACTCTGAGAGGAATCGGGCTTCAAAAAAATACTGAGAAGCGCATATCAATGTAGAAATCTTAGCACAAACTTACTTCACCACCTCCATAGGAGGCAAAGTTTGTAAAATTAAATTGTGGGTGTGGTGAGGGGTGTATTTATAGGCATTTTGAGGTTTGGGAAACTTTGCCCCTCCTGGTAGGATTGTATATCCCATATGTCACTAGCTCATGGACTCTTACCAATTACATGAAAGAAATGCCTTCACCACAGGCACGGAGCTACGAACCTGGTCCGCCATTACCAACAGATAGCGTGGCTAAGGAATAAAACATCAGACACCACTGAAGTTTCTTCCATGCTCCTATATCACTGCTTCTCATTTTACTCCTTTCCCTAGTAGTGCTGTGTTGCGCTATTGGCAAGGCTTCAGGCCGATAACCATGTATTAATTAATGTATTTGTTGTAGTAAAATACCTACAACAGCCTTTCATACCACAACGTAAGTGTAAATTTGCTAACTTTAGTGCATCATACAGGCAAGTTCCACAGATGACTTCAAAAAAATTGATTAAACCTGCAAAGGCCTCTAAAACATTTAATTTGAAGGGCAATCTAGTCGGCTCTTTCTTCACTCCTGCAGAACATGGTTCTCCTGCCTCTGAAGTGGACCTTACTGATCCACTTGTGCCTCATTCTCCTCATGTTACTGATACTCTTTCTAATACATAATCAATTACACTGGTTCCAACATCCCTCCTATCATCACTTGCTTCTAGGCAGGATATAGCCAAAATAGTCAGAACTATACAAGGGAAGAATTGGTGGATACAAAACAGGACATCCACACACTGGGCATTAGCAGTAGAAGACCATAATGATAATGTTCAAGAGCATATAACCCAGCTACAGGAAAAGTTAATTCAACAAACAAATACAATTGACACTTTACATGACAAGATAGAAGCCATTGAGAACCGAAGTAGATGAAAGATCAGAAGAACATGTATTCCTGAGTCTGTTTTCCCTTAAGATCTACCTACCTATCTTCCCTCATTATTTGCCCATTTAAAAGGGACTATGTCTTCAGTAGATGTACCAAGAGACTGGGAGCATAGAGCTCTTCATCCTAAAAACCATAGATTCAGCGCTCCCAAGGGACATTATCATTAAATTTAAATGCTTTAGCTATAGAGAAGAGATTTTAAATCTATCATGGAAACAGCAGTCAGTCCATTTTAAGGCACTGTCTTACAGTTTTTTGTAGACTTTTCTCCATGAGCAATGCAGAGACGCAGAGAACTTACTCCCTTAACTGTATTTCTTCTCAATAAGAAGATTCTTTACAGAGGGTGATTTCCATTTCACCTTGTCTGGAAATCCACAGCAGACATCCCTGACTTCTGTTCCTCATTGGGTCTGGATCCTCTGGACACACAACCTTCAGATACTTTGCCCTCTGCATCTTCTCTAAAAAACACAGTGCCCATCACCTGGCCGGTGGCAACAGGCTATAGTAAGTAATAGTAAGCGAAATGCAGACAGACAGTCTCTTACCAGTCAGCTAAACCTCAACAAAAAGCGAATGGAGGGGCTAAAACTCCACGGCGAAGACTGTCCCATCTAGATTGGTACCTAATTTAGGTAGACACAGGTTATGTTCTACAACCACTTGTGCTTTATTAACAGTTTATGTTACCAAAAAGGTATTCTAGTTTTTAAAAATGTTTTATTGTAATTAGTGTTTGTCCATAATTATATTAATAAAGTTCATGGTTTACATTATACTTCCCATGAAGTTATCAGAATATCGTTGTATTGTTAATATTAAGGTAAAACTAATGTGAGATAATCATATTTACTGTGACATAAAATGTTAGCTATTATTCACTATATCTGTTTTTTGATGGAACCAGTTAACACATTTTTAATAACAATTTGTAGACATGAAGCATCCAAAGTTTACTGAATATTCTTGTACTGTAGTTAATTTGTTATAATTAACCCTCAGGCATATTTTTAATACATCAAGGCTAAAATACAGATATTATCACTGGCATTATTCACTTTAACATAACAAATGGCTACATTCTCCTCACAAGAGATCTGCTGCACTATTGAATATATATAGACAGAAGGGAGATATTCAATTTATACAGGAGATGCATTTTAGGAGATCACATAAGCCATCATACCTAGGACTCAAATATACCAAACACTTTCATAGCATTTTTAACACTAAAAAATGCAGAGTTAGTATCCTTATACATAAAAATATCCCCTTTAGGCACATACAAACTTCCAAAGAATCAGATTTTCAGGGGTTTTTGGATTATTTTATGGTAAACCACTCACGTTAATAAATATGTAAGCTCCAAATACAAAGCAACTGTCCTACTTTCAGAAAATGTTTCAGTATATAAACTAACTGTTTGACACCTCTGGAAACTTAGGAGACCACAACCTGTATGATGCATTGAGATGTATGTATCCTGACAAACAGGATTATACTTACTTCTCTTCGAATCGCATGTACAGTAAAAATTGATTACATCTTAACGAACCAATCAGGATTAGCTTACGCCAAGTCTTCCTCTACCTTACACACATCTTGGTTAGAACACTCAGCTGTAACTCTTACCTATAATTACCCTAATACCCCCTCACACCCTTTCACATGTAAATTGTATGATTCCATACTCAATATGCCTGATTTAGAATAGAAAACAAATGTCTCTGCCAGAATACTTTACTTTTTATTATTATCGGTTATTTGTAGAGTGCCAACAGATTCCGCAGCGCTACTTTGAATTCTTTACCTGATAGCGACCCCTTTATAGTATGCTAAGTGCATTAGTGTTTCATGAGGGGTGAGTTTATAAAATATTGAGCACAGTTAAAGACAAAGAGGCAGAATTATGAAAGGTCTTGCGGACCTGATCCGACAGTGCGGATCAGGTTCACAAGACCTCGCTGAATGCGGAGAGCAATACGCTCTCCGTATTCAGCATTGCACCAGTAGCTCACAAGAGCTGCTGGTGCAACACCGCCCCCTGCTGATTTGCGGCCAATTGGCCGCCAGCAGGGAGGTGTCAATCAACCTGATTGTATTCGATCGGGTTGAATTGCGGCGATTCCTGTCCACCTCATCAGAGCAGGCAGACATGGTTTAGACTGCTGCTTCATAACTGCTGTTTCTGGCGAGTCTGACTTGCCAGAAACACGGCCCTTCAAGCTCGATACGGAGCTTGATAAATGGGCCTCAAAGGCAAGACACAATATATTAAATAGATGAATTGTCTAATTTCAAATTTGAACATAAAAAGAACCCACAAAATCAATCACTATTCGCCAAACTTCAAGAGGCGAGAAAAGACTTGTATGATTTATTATTACATGAATATAATTTAACCACGTTGTAAGTAAAACAACACTTTCACTATGAAAGTACTATAGCTTGCATCTTATTGGCGAGAGTTTTTAAACTAAAAGAACTCAAACTTGTCACTCCTGCTAATTCAACAGTTCATAAGACATTTTATCTCAGAAGAATATTACACTAACTTGTATAACATAGAGAACAATGCAGACACCAAACATTCCCAAACAAGTTCCTGATCTTATATAATGGAAACTAAACTTCCAAAATTAACAACAGAACAGGCAAAGGTCTTAGAGACTCCAATTTCAGCTGAAGAAATAGCAGAGACAATAAAACACCTAAACACAGGAAAAAGCCCTGGCACAGATGGTTTTTCTGTTATGTATTCACAAAGATATGCTCCAATTTTTAATAAGGTGGAAGCTTGAGGCACACATAACAATGATTCTGAAACTTGGTAAGACACCAAATGTACCTTCTAACTTTAGCCTGATTTTAATCTTAAATGTAGACATTAAGATCTACGCTAAGATGTTTGATGAATAGGGTTAGTAGGGTGCTTCCTCAGTTAGTACTTACTAATCAGGTAGGATTCTTCCCTCATAGAAAGGCTTGAGACAATATGATTAAAGTCTTGACCTTACTGGAATATGCCCAGAAACATAAAATTTCTTCCTTGTTTTTGGCAATGAGAAAGCCTTTGATAGGCTTAACTGGGCTTTCTTGCGACTTGCCTTGGAGCAATTTGGTTTTGGAAATGACTTGACGGACAAATTCTTTGCGTCATACAGTCACCCAACAGCAAATATTTAGACTTAATGATTCTCTTTCAAATTCCTTTTCCATATCTCATGGTACCCGTCAGAGCTGTCCTCTATTATTTGGACTTGCAATGGAAGTTTTGGCAACTAATATATGAGAAAATCTGGATACAGATGGTTTCATCATTGGGCAGAAACAGTATAAATTGTCATTATACGCAGACAATGTCCTCTTGACACTAACCACTTCAATAGAGTCCCATAATGCTTTTAACTTCTGCATTGACGGTATTTAGCAAAATTTTCTAATTTCAAAAGCAATCCTACAAAATCAGAACTATTAAGTATCCAGATCCCAGCCTCTATTTTAAGACAAATAAAGACAAAATATAACTATATTGTAAAATATAGAGCAGTGAAATATCTAGGGGTTCATATTGCATTGGATTATACATCCCTATTTTTATTAAAGTTTTAAACAATTAGAAAAGACATAAAAGTAGAATTGATTAGCTGGCAATATAAAAGATAATCATGGCTAGAGAGAATTCAGGCTTTTAAAAGGATTATACTGCCACGTATATTATACCTATTCTAAACACTCCTTATTTCCATTCCGATCTCTTGTCTAAACAGCTTGCAAATTTTTTTTTTTATATATTTCAACATAAAATGCCCAGAGTTTCCAAAAGTACATTGTTTATTAACAGGAATAATGGCAGCTTAGGAGTCCATTTATTTTACTACATACAAGTGTTAGATTGGAGCAAGCATCCATCTAATAAAGAGTGGGTAGAGCTCGGACAACAACTGACTAGTTGTTCTCAGCTTAGAGGTGCCTGTTGGATGTGTAGGTCACATAAGTGATTACCATCAACTCTTCCAAAACTAATTCAAGTAATCTTTAATATCTGGGACAAGCTGATGGATCAGAAGAAGAATTTCTCCTTGATACCATCCCCCTTGACCCCTTTCCTTCAAAATTCAGATCTACCAGTTTAATTATATACATTTAATGGAAACTATCTTAGCATACAGTCGCTCGTACCTTGCCATAGTTTCTTATATAATGGTGAATTATTAGATAGAGGAACTGACAGATAAGGAGATTACATTTTTTCACAAATCCCATGCATATCTACAACTTGCACATTTTCTTCAACATAGTGTGGATAAACATAACTATAGCAGAGATTTGTTTGAGACTACATGTTTCCCACAAATGGAGGCTTCCCAGTGGCCTATAAGCTTATAATAGAACACCACTCTTGTAAGCTCCCAGCATATACTAAAATATGGGGAAAAGAGCTTAATTATCAATCTCAAAGAAGAAGTGGCAAAATATGAACAGGAGAGTACACTAACTCACAAATGGTGGGACTGCCCAGCCCAGATATTAATCTTTACTGGCAGGATTTTCATAAGGAAACAAAATCAGTAGTATCAAGTGCATTGCCTCTAGACCACTTGTTATTTTTGTTTCACAACCCCCCAAAATTTAAATGCAGGCTGAGATTAACACTATTTTATATAATGGTTAGTGGATGTCAATTTTGATGCTAAAGTGCCCGGTTTTTAATAATTTGATTAAAAACAGGGGCACTTTAATTAATCAAAATTTACATTTCACTCCTGTTGAGAAAAAAAAAACAACTTACCTTTTAATCTTCACAGCAGCTCCAGCTTCCTCCGCCCGTCATAAAGCCTCTTCCTGGGTCTAAAATGAGGAATCCGGCTTCCTCCAATCACGGCGTTGAATCAAACACTGATTCCCCTGGGAGGGAAGCCATGATTGGAGGATGACCTATCCATCATTTCTGGCGTCAGAAATGGTTTGCAACGACCGGAGGAAGCTGGAGCTGCTGTGAAGATTAAAAGGTAAGGTTTTTTTTCTCAACAGGAGTGAAATGTATATTTTGATGATTTAAAGTGCCCCTATTTTTAATCGAAATTTTTAAAAACCGGGCACTTTAGCATCAAAATTGACATTCACTTTAAATTACTTGGTTGTTATATAAGCAAAAATACCACTTCTAACAAACTAAATGTATAGACTTCTATCATTCCATGAGGTTTATCTGGGATAAATATTTGTCCTCCTTATGAAGCACTGTTAATGTTCTGTCTTATACAGAAGCATTTATATTTATATACTTGTGATAATTCCTCAATAGTTTTTAACCATGTCAATCTATTCTCTTCGGCAAGTCTCTCTTTTTTAATATACAAATATCACTAATACACAAATGTTGTATTGCATATAGAATGATGTACCCGTTACCTGTTTTTAATATGTTGTAATTTTTATTTTTAAAAACATTTCAAAAATAAAAAAATATGCTAAAATACATAGAAAGAGTGCCCGGTCTTTGTGAACTAAACCTGTTAAAATACTGCTCTGTGCTATATGGTGAAGCTTTTTTGAGATCTCAACCAGGGCAGTATGTCAGCTACTGTTTTTATCAAACCACAAGAAATTCTTTACTGTAGCAACACTTAAAAATACTGCACATAAGCTTTGAAAGTAGCGCAATCACCACAGAAACATTGAAAAATACCTTCATGTTTCATACACAAACATCAAATAACAATGAAAGGAACTACACCAAAAGCAATGGAACACCTCATAGCAGACCCAACACATTAAAGGGACACTCAATAAAAATTAAACTTTCATTATTCAGATAGAGCATGCCATTTTAAACAACTTTCCAATTTACTTCCATTAACTAAATGTGCAGTCTTTTTATATTTAAACTTTTTGAGTCACCAGTTCCTACTGAGCATGTGTAAGAATAAGTGTATATGCATTTCTGAATGGCTGTCACATGGTACGTGTATGCATTTGTGATTGGCTGATGGCTGTCACATGGTACAGGGGGAGTAGAAAAGACATAACTTTTCAAATTGTCAGAAAAAAAATCTATTACTCATTTGAAGTTTAGACTAAGTGCTATTGCATTGTTTTGTCATCTTGCATTTGTTGATTATGCAAATCGGCTGTGTTGACTGGTCCTGCTTTCAACCATTTATGGAACAAAAATGTAATGTGACAATTCAAATTTCCTCAAAAATAAATAACATATTAAAGGGATAAATCCCCTATCTTTTATAAATGAGATATAACATACAATTGTAAAAAACTATCCAATTTACTTCTATTATCAAAAAGTCTTTGTATTCTTGGTATCCTTTGTTGAAAAGCAGGATGGTAAGCTCAGTAGCATGCACAAGCTAGCAGCAATATATGGTAGCAGTTTTGCAAGAACGTTACAAATTAGCAAGAGCACTAGATGGCAGCACTATTTCCTGCCATGTAGTGCTCCAACATGCTACCTGCCTCAATATTTCTTCAACAAAAAAATAACATGAGAACAAAGCAAATTTATTAATAAAATTAGAAACCTTTTTAAAACTGTATGCTCTATCTGAATCATGAAAGAAAAAAAAATGTGGGTTTTATGTCCCTTTAATAGTATTCTGCAATAAATATTTGTCTAGTTCCAAACTGGTAATATAGATAAATATTAATTAACTGTGCAACATGCCCGGGTGTTCAATAGAGGGTGCAAAACTTGTTTGTTTGTTTATTTTTTATCCTAGCCATAAACATATTTTTACCATCTGTGGATTATAAGAAACAGCCGAGCTAAAAAACAACAGATGCAAAAAAAAAGTATTACTTTATCACAACAAAAAATAACTTTGAAAAGGAAAAATCAAAGAAGGTAAAGGTGTGAGTCACTGTGTGGGCTACAACTAAATGTTATTGAGAGTTGAGCAGTCTTCTCTTGCAACAAAGGGGTTAAAACATATTTTATCTGCATGGCTAAACTCAGGATTTTTTTTTCTCCATAAATGGTGACTGCATAATCAGCTTATGTACTGAATGCATTAGGAGGAAATTGAATGAGTAGCCAACCATCTTCGTAATGGAAAAGCATAACAATTTCAAGAAGAATATTACCATCACATGGATGAGTTTTCTAAAATGGATTATTCTTTAATGGGAATAACCCTTTAGATGAGGCTAAATAGAAAAAAAAAAGATTTTTTTAAAGGTGCACATTACATGAACCACTCACATTTCTATTGATGTTGTAATCAGTATACTTGGTTTTGTATGTAAAACAAATTAGTGGTTGCCTAATTTGTGCCAATTTAGGGCTAGATAATCAGTGGAGAGCAAACAGTTGCGCACGAGCGATAAGGGTTTTTTATTCGGCTTTTTGCTCGCATTGGAAGTAGTTAAAAGTAAACGCGTTCCCTATAGTGCAATTTAATTTAACATACATCGGGTTAGCACAACTTAAGAGCTCTGGTTAACTGTTACTCGAGACAAAAAAGTTGCACAAAAAACATCAAAAATACATTTAAAAGTACATTTGCACTCATAATAACAGTGATAAAAAATATTTTTTTTAGAAAATTGTATTAGAGAGTTATAATGGCTAAAAGATATGAGGTCTCAGGTTTTAGAAAAGATAAGAGGTCTGCAAGGGGCTTTAACAGATACATATATACACGTCTACAATCATATGTATATGTTTGTATGTGTGTATATATATATATATATATATATATATATATTTGTGTTTTACTGTATATTTACTTACATATTTAACATTCTAATCTTCTTCACTTACAGGATCAGGGCCGGACTGGGACCAAAAAAAGGCCCGGGCATTTTACAGCAAAGAGGCCCACATAAACATAATGGGCCGAATTATCAAGCTGATATATATTCTAAAGAAACCATAGAATATATCTATACATTTTACAGTATGTTTAACAATTTTTTATATTTTTCTTATATTGTATATGTAATATTTCAATAAAGTGCCTTAAGATTTTCATGTGCGCTATCTGACCATTTTAAAATCTAAATCATGAAACACGATGCATGATAATTTACATTCCTATGTTCTTCAGATAGAAAATAATGTACTTTTTATAATTAAACATATATATATATATATATGATACTGTTCATGTAAAATACATATCTATAACTATATATCTTTAGGAATAGATATATAGGTCTAGGTATATACAGATATATATACAGATATATATATATACAGATATATATATATATATATATATATACACAGTATATATGATAGCAAATGAAGAGCACTCTCACTTTACATCCAGCTGCCAGGGTGCAAACGGCAAACAAATGACAATGAACCATGGATTGCACTCACTGGTCTTTTTGAAAAACGTGCCTTTAACATTTTGGGGTCCGT
The DNA here is from genome assembly GCF_027579735.1 of Bombina bombina. Lineage (NCBI taxonomy): Eukaryota > Metazoa > Chordata > Amphibia > Anura > Bombinatoridae > Bombina > Bombina bombina. Next base: position 143,381,793 of record NC_069505.1, on the reverse strand, counting down.
ATCCCCTTCCTCAGACGTCTGAGGAAGGGGATACGGTCCCCAAAACGTTACATTAAAGGCACGTTTTTCAAAAAGACCAGTGAGTGCAATCCATGGTTCATTGTTATATATATATATATATATATATATATATATATATATATACTGTATGTATATATATATATATATATATATATATATTTTTATTTTTATTTTTTTAAGAATAAATAGAACATATTCTGCTATATGAAAAACATTGGAAAGTGAAATATTCATATTTCATGTCGGGTTTAATGCTCTTGAATATACGCGGTTAGCCTAGCTTGCAATTATGGGAGTTAGTGTTTTTTTTTAAGATTTTGTTCTTCATTTACTTCTATGGGAGAAGAAGATAACGCAATCGCAATATTTCCTGTGCGCGTCGGGTTTACCCTTATGCACAAACATTTTGCTTTCAAGTTGTAATAGAAGTGTAACATGATGCGCGCAAAAAGCCTCCTTTTATCGAAGTTAACACAAGCGTGAGTGCTAAAAAGCGCACCATTCATATTCTAGGCTTTACATATTTATTAGACATAATAATAAATGTGTTATTTCTTCTACAATAAACTTACTATGTCACTTCAACAAAATGTAATAGTGTAAAATCAATTAGTATTTAAAATTCCACATTAGTCCAATAACAATTACACACTGCAATACTCTGGTTATCTTGTCTACTGGACTAATACAGCTAAACCAAACTACATTCAAATACATCAAAAATTGTAGTTTAATTGCTCATATGTGGCATGGACTAAAAAAGAGTGTATTAAAGGGACAGTGACCACTTTAAGATGGTTATTTTAGTGAATCTTTTATAAATGTCCCTAACTGGCCTCGACATAGGAAATAAAAGAAAACGCTTTTAAACTTAGGTCAAAACAGGGAGATGCTCATTACTTTATGGTGATTAAAACTTTACATTGTCTTCTTCAATAATGGAACATCCAAATCTAAAGTAAAAAAAAATGCATGTGCATATTATTCATATTATATCTAGCATTTATTTAGTATTTTATATATTAGTTTATGTCCTAGAATTGCAGCCATTGGAATTTAGTTGTATCATGGAACCTCAGAGGCATAATGCCAGCAAATTTGCAATGAGTGTTATATGGGGCACTTGTGCCATAGGTTTTGCCAGTCCTGGTCTAGACGCGCCTGAAGATTAGTTATTTTTATGTTGAAGAGAATTATATTTCCAAGTTGCCTTATATATTTGTGTTGAAATGATATGAAAATAAGGAATTGGATGTCATAAAATGCATTAGGTGTCCATAAAATACATCAGTGTAGTTAGCTTATTCATGGGATAGATACTACAGAATCAAAACATTTTTTCTGCTTTATTGAGTCTTTTTACCTTAAAGAAGCCATGTTTTCTGTTTCTTTGTCCAAGCCACAAACTGCTTCCTGGAGAAATGTTTGTTTCAGGAGGGTCTATCACACGTTCGTAAATCCTAGGACAAACATATAGAATTCAAATGATTACAATGTAAAACAAATCAGGTCCCAGGTGCTAATTCCAGAGCTTCATTACATAGATCTGTTCATAGCCAGTATAATACACAAGATGCTGATCTTAGAGATTAAAAGGCCAAAAACACCAAACTGTAAAACAGACAAACGGACATTGTGATGTAAAATTGGTTTCCCCTTAATGTTTTTCCAATCACTTGTTATATCACCTACAGAGTAATAAATATATAGGAAATAGATGCAATGGGGCCGATTTATGAAAGTGCGAGCGGACATGATACGATGTAGCATATATTATGTCCGCCGCATATCAATAAATGCCGACAGCATATGCTGTTGGCATTTATCATTGCACAAGCAGTTCTTGTGAAATGCTTGTGCGATGCCGCCCCCTGCAGATTCGTGGCCAATTGGCCGCTAGCAGGGGTGTCAATCAGCCTGATTGTATAGGATCGGGCAGATTGATGTCCGCAGCCTCAGAGCAGGCGGACAAGTTATGGAGCAGTGGCCTTTAGACTGCTGCTTCATAACTGCTGTTTCCGGTGAAACAGGGGCATCAAGCTTCATTCGGAGCTTGATAATTCGGCCCATTATGTTTATGTTTGTACTTGAAATAGCTGTTTTTGTTCATTTAAACTACAACCCTTTGCTCTCCAGAACATACCCATTAAAGTGGACTGAGCAGACCCTTATCTTATCTCTTTTTCTATACACAAAGGCCTTTTTATCTTATCTATCTATATATATATACACACACACACACACACACAGTATATATATATATATATATATATATATATATATATATATATATATATATATATATATATATATATACATACACATATAGTCGTATGCAAAAGTTTAGGCACCCCTGACAATCTCAATGATTTTAATTTATAAATAATTGGGTGTTTGGATCAGCAATTTCATTTTGATGTATCAAATAACTGAAGGACACAGTAATATTTCAGTAATGAAATGAGGTTTATTGGATTAACAGAAAATGTGCAATATGCATCAAAACGAAATTAGACAGGTGCATAAATTTGGGCCCCCTTGTCATTTTGTTGATTTGAATACCTGTAACTACCTAGCACTGATTAACTGGAACACACAATTGGTTTGGTGAGCCCATTAAGCCTTGAACTTCATAGACAGGTGAATTCAATCATGAGAAAAGGTATTTGAGGTGGCCAAATGCAAGTTGTTGTTCTCTTTGACTCCTCTGAAGAGTGGCAACCTGGGGGCCTCAAAACAACTCTCAAATGACCTGAAAACAAAGATTGTTCAACATTATGGTTTAGCGGAAGGCTACAAAAAGCTATTGCAGGGATTTAAGCTGTCAGTGTCCACTGTGAGGAACATAGTGAGGAAATGGATGACCACAGGCACAGTTCTTGTTAAGGACAGAAGTAAAATAACGGAGAGGAAAAGGCAAAGGATGGTGAGAACGGTCAAAAACAGCCCACAGACCACCTCCAAAGACCTACAACATGATCTTGCTGAAGATGTTGTCACTGTGCATCGATCAACAATTCAGCATATGGGAGAGTGATGCGGAAGAAGCCTTTTCTGCACACACGCCACAAACAGAGTCGCTTGAGGTATGCAAACGCACATTTGGACAAGCCAGCTTCATTTTGGAAGAAGGTGCTGTGGACTGATGAAACAAAGATTGAGTTATTTGGTCATAACAAGGGGCGTTATGCATGGTGGCAAACAAGCACAGCGTTCCAAGATAAACACTTGCTAGCCACAGTAAAATTTGGTGGATGTTCCATCATTCTGTGGGGCTGTGTGGCCAGTGCCGTACTGGGAATCTTGTTAAAGTTGAGGGTCGCATGGATTCCACTAAATATCAGCAGATACTTAAGAATAATGTTGAGGAATTAGTCACAAAGTTGAATTTACGCCAGAGTTGGATATTTCAACAAGACAACGACCCAAAACACTGCTCAAAATCTACTCTGGCATTTATGCAGAGGAACAAGTACAATGTTCTGGAATGGCCATTCCAGTCCGCAGACCTGAATATCATTGAAAATCTGTGGGGTGATTTGAAGCGGGCTCTCCATGAACAGCAACCATCTAACCTAACTGAACTGGAGATGTTTTGCAAGGAGGAATGGTCCAAAATACCTTCATCCAGAATCCAGACACTAATTACAGGCTATAGGAAGCGTCTAGAGGCTGTTATTTCAGCTAAAGGAGGCTCTACTAAATATTGATGCAATATTTCTGTTGGGGTGCCCAAATTTATGCACCTGTCTAATTTCATTTTGGTGCATATTGCACATTTTCTGTTAATCCAGTAAACCTCATTGCACTTCTGAAATATTACTGTGTCCTTCAGTTATTTGATAGATCAAAATGTAATTGCTGATCCAAACACCCAATTATTTATAAATGAAAATCATGGAAATTGTCAGGGGTGCCTAAACTTTTGCATACAACTATATATATATGTGTGTGTGTGCGTGTGTGTGTGAACAAAGGATAAAACAAACTTTCATTTTGGATTGCTAAAATACATCTAGAGGTGCAATTTCCAATACTTTTAATACTATGCATTTGGTGGAACAAATTATTGGGTAAACATTAAAGGGACAATGCACTCAAGCAAGTAGTTTTCCCACCCCTCACTGGCAGGGCTCATTTCTGCTGCTTTTAAATAGATAAAACTGCAGTGTTTATATCTTAAGTATAGTTGATGATTACGACAGGCAAATAAACATATTTTATGAAATGAAAAAATAAAGTTAAAGGGGCTTTTTGTGAACAAATTAATACACTCCAGTAAATACCATGGATAACTGGAAGCCCATTAAAAAGGGAAGAAAACATTAAATTAAGTCAACATTTAATAAATGTTATGGCTTTATGCTATATACATTATGTACTTTTATAGTGGAATATTTCCAAGTCAACTTTATTAGTCCTGAAAAGTGATATTGGACAAAAACTTCCTCTTGCTTTTTTTTTTTTTTTTTTAAAGGCGAAGTAATCAGTATACATAGCCCCCTGTAAGTGACAATACACAGTGAAAACAAAGTACAAAGTTGTCGTCTGTGTGTTTGAGATCTTGTGTAGAATAATTACATATGATCCAATTATTGATAGTATCCTTATCTGGAACAGCACAGAAGCTAATTATGTACTAAACTTAGTCTATGGCCCAAATTTAAGGATATGCAAGTAGACAAGGTTTAGAAGCAGGGAACCTGTCACCTGTGCAACCCCACCCCCTGCTCTAGCACAACCAATTGTGCGAGAGTAGGGCATCAATCATCCTGCATGGATCAGTCTGGGATGTTTTAAGTCTTCCACTACTCAGATCAGGGATACTTTTACTCTGAAATGTCCCTTTAACTGCATTTATAAAAATGACTTTTTAAACACCTCTTGCTTTTGTTAAAACAAGTGTGCTTGTGCCAAGCATCCAAGCAGAAGGAAAGTTAAATTCCGTAAACTGCCAATGCGGCATATTCAATAGCAGGTTTAGTTAGTTTACAGCATTTTGAAAACCTGGGTAGTAGATTTTGCTTTACGACCTCCCTAGGGAGTGTTGGCCGAAGAACAATTTGTAAGGAAAAGTAAGAGGCATTTAATATCACCGAAAATGCAAATTAAAAGGACTCTAAAGTTCAAATTAAACTTTCATATTTGACAAAGAGCACACAATTTTTTTTTTTTTTTTCAAATTGCTTCTATTATGTAATTTTGCTTTGTTTTCTTGGTATGCTTTTTTAAAAAGCATACCTAGGTAGGCTCATTAAAGGGATATAAAACACTATTTTTTCTTTCATGCTTCAAATACAACATTTAATTGTAAACAACTATCTAATGTACTGCTATTAGCTATGTTGCATCATTCTCATGGTATCTTTTGCTGAAACGCATACCTAGGTAGGCTCAGGAGCAGCAATACACTAGTGGGAGCTATCTGCTCATTGGTGGCTGCATTTATATGCCTCCTTTCATTGGCTAAACTGAGGTGTTCAGTCAACTCCCAGGAGTGCATTGCTGCTCCTTAAACAAAGGATACTAACCGAATGAAGCAAATTTGAGACCAAAAGTAAACTGGAATATTGTTAAAATTTGTATGCTCTATTTGAATCATGAAAACAAAAAATGTTTGCTTCATGTCCCTTTAAAAGCTCATATCTATATTTTACTATTATCACTATAGTATTGCATTTTATTTGTCCTCAATGCTTTTTCATTTACAGCTCAGTTAAAGGGACATTCCAGCCAAAATTGGAATCAACATGGATGCATTTCAGTTTTGAACAGAATCATTTTTGTAATCTACATGTATTAACAAAAATGCTTCTTATAAAAGGTACAGCTGTGTCAAATGTGTATTTAAGTATGCACCGTGCACAGCCATTTTAAAAATAACACTTGCTCAGAGAGACTAAGGTGCTTGTACCATCTGGTAATGTGACACAATGTGTTGATATGATACAATCCTCCTGGCTCCCTGAGCAGCTGCAGTATTTAAAATGCTGGTGCACTGAGAATATCCAGCTATGCTTCACATGCATGTGCAGAGAAAAATGTTAACACTAAAAACAGAATTTATGCTTACCTGATAAATTACTTTCTCCAACGGTGTGTCCGGTCCACGGCGTCATCCTTACTTGTGGGATATTCTCTTCCCCAACAGGAAATGGCAAAGAGCCCAGCAAAGCTGGTCACATGATCCCTCCTAGGCTCCGCCTACCCCAGTCATTCGACCGACGTACAGGAGGAAATATGCATAGGAGAAACCATATGATACCGTGGTGACTGTAGTTAGAGAAAATAATTCATCAGACCTGATTAAAAAAACCAGGGCGGGCCGTGGACCGGACACACCGTTGGAGAAAGTAATTTATCAGGTAAGCATAAATTCTGTTTTCTCCAACATAGGTGTGTCCGGTCCACGGCGTCATCCTTACTTGTGGGAACCAATACCAAAGCTTTAGGACACGGATGAAGGGAGGGAGCAAATCAGGTAACCTAAATGGAAGGCACCACGGCTTGCAAAACCTTTCTCCCAAAAATAGCCTCTGAAGAAGCAAAAGTGTCAAATTTGTAAAATTTGGCAAAAGTGTGCAGTGAAGACCAAGTCGCTGCCTTACATATCTGGTCAACAGAAGCCTCGTTCTTGAAGGCCCATGTGGAAGCCACAGCCCTAGTGGAATGAGCTGTGATTCTTTCAGGAGGCTGCCGTCCGGCAGTCTCATAAGCCAATCGGATAATGCTGTTAAGCCAAAAAGAAAGAGAGGTAGAAGTTGCTTTTTGACCTCTCCTTTTACCAGAATAAACAACAAACAAAGAAGATGTTTGTCTGAAATCTTTAGTGGCCTCTAAATAGAATTTTAGAGCACGGACTACGTCCAAATTGTGTAACAAACGTTCCTTCTTTGAAACTGGATTCGGACACAAAGAAGGTACAACTATCTCCTGGTTAATATTCTTGTTGGAAACAACTTTCGGAAGAAAACCAGGCTTAGTACGCAAAACCACCTTATCTGCATGGAACACCATATAGGGCGGAGAACACTGCAGAGCAGATAACTCAGAAACTCTTCTAGCAGAAGAAATTGCAACCAAAAACAAAACTTTCCAAGATAATAACTTAATATCTACGGAATGTAAGGGTTCAAACGGAACCCCTTGAAGAACTGAAAGAACTAGATTAAGACTCCAGGGAGGAGTCAAAGGTCTGTAAACAGGCTTGATTCTAACCAGAGCCTGAACAAACGCTTGAACGTCTGGCACAGCTGCCAGCCTTTTGTGAAGTAAAACAGATAACGCAGAGATCTGTCCCTTCAGAGAACTTGCAGATAATCCTTTCTCCAAACCTTCTTGTAGAAAGGATAGAATCTTAGGAATTTTTATCTTGTTCCATGGGAATCCTTTAGATTCACACCAACAGATATATTTTTTCCATATCTTATGGTAAATTTTTCTAGTTACAGGCTTTCTAGCCTGAACCAGAGTATCTATTACAGAATCTGAAAACCCACGCTTTGATAAAATCAAGCGTTCAATCTCCAAGCAGTCAGTTGGAGGGAAACCAGATTCGGATGTTCGAATGGACCTTGAACAAGAAGGTCCTGTCTGAAAGGTAGCTTCCATGGTGGAGCCGATGACATATTCACCAGGTCTGCATACCAAGTCCTGCGTGGCCACGCAGGAGCTATCAAGATCACCGAAGCCCCCTCCTGGTTTATCCTGGCTACCAGCCTGGGAATGAGAGGAAACGGTGGGAATACATAAGCTAGGTTGAAGGTCCAAGGTGCTACTAGTGCATCTACTAGAGTCGCCTTGGGATCCCTGGATCTGGACCCGTAACAAGGAACCTTGAAGTTCTGACGAGAGGCCATCAGATCCATGTCTGGAATGCCCCATAATTGAGTTATTTGGGCAAAGATTTCCGGGTGGAGTTCCCACTCCCCCGGATGGAATGTCTGACGACTCAGAAAATCCGCTTCCCAATTTTCCACTCCTGGGATGTGGATTGCAGACAAGTGGCAGGAGTGATCCTCCGCCCATTGAATTATCTTGGTCACTTCCTCCATCGCCAGGGAACTCCTTGTTCCCCCCTGATGGTTGATATATGCAACTGTCGTCATGTTGTCTGATTGAAACCTTATGAATCTGGCCTTTGCTAGATGAGGCCAAGCTTTGAGAGCATTGAATATCGCTCTCAGTTCCAGAATGTTTATCGGGAGAAGAGATTCTTCCCGAGACCATAGACCCTGAGCTTTCAGGGGTTCCCAGACCGCGCCCCAGCCCACCAGACTGGCGTCGGTCGTGACAATGACCCACTCTGGTCTGCGGAAGCTCATTCCCTGTGACAGGTTGTCCAGGATTAGCCACCAACGGAGTGAATCTCTGGTCCTTTGATCTACTTGAATCGTCGGAGACAAGTCTGTATAATCCCCATTCCACTGTCTGAGCATGCACAGTTGTAATGGTCTTAGATGAATTCGTGCAAAAGGAACTATGTCCATTGCTGCAACCATCAATCCTATTACTTCCATGCACTGCGCTATGGAAGGACGAAGAACAGAATGAAGAACTTGACAAGAGCTTAGAAGTTTTGATTTTCTGACCTCTGTCAGAAAAATCCTCATTTCTAAGGAGTCTATTATTGTTCCCAAGAAGGGAACTCTTGTTGACGGGGAAAGAGAACTTTTTTCTATGTTCACTTTCCATCCGTGAGATCTGAGAAAGGCTAGGACAATGTCCGTATGAGCCTTTGCTTTTGATAGAGACGACGCTTGAATCAGGATGTCGTCCAAGTACGGTACTACTGCAATGCCCCTTGGTCTTAGAACCGCTAGAAGGGACCCTAGTACCTTTGTGAAAATTCTCGGAGCAGTGGCTAATCCGAATGGAAGTGCCACAAACTGGTAATGCTTGTCCAGAAAAGCGAACCTTAGGAACTGATGATGTTCCTTGTGGATAGGAATATGTAGGTACGCATCCTTTAAATCCACCGTGGTCATAAATTGACCTTCCTGGATGGTAGGAAGGATCTTCGAATGGTTTCCATTTTGAACGATGGAACCCTGAGAAATTTGTTTAGGATCTTGAGATCTAGAATTGGTCTGAATGTTCCCTCTTTTTTGGGAACTATGAACAGGTTGGAGTAAAACCCCATCCCTTGTTCTCCTATTGGAACTGGATGAATTACTCCCATCTTTAACAGGTCTTCTACACAATGTAAGAATGCCTGTCTTTTTATTTGGTTTGAAGATAATTGAGACCTGTGGAACCTTCCCCTTGGGGGTAGTTCCTTGAATTCCAGGAGATAACCTTGAGAAACTATTTCTAGTGCCCAAGGATCCTGAACATCTCTTGCCCAGGCCTGAGCAAAGAGAGAAAGTCTGCCCCCCACCAGATCCGGTCCCGGATCGGGGGCCATCCCTTCATGCTGTTTTGGTAGCAGTGGCAGGCTTCTTGGCCTGCTTACCCTTGTTCCAGCCTTGCATCGGTCTCCAGGCTGGTTTGGGTTGAGAAGTATTACCCTCTTGCTTAGAGGATGTAGAAGTAGAGGCTGGTCCGTTTCTGCGAAAGGGACGAAAATTAGGCTTATTTCTAGCCTTAAAAGACCTATCCTGAGGAAGGGCGTGGCCCTTTCCCCCGGTGATGTCTGAAATAATCTCTTTCAAATTAGGACCAAACAGTGTTTTGCCCTTGAAAGGGATGTTAAGCAATTTTGTCTTGGAAGACACATCCGCTGACCAAGACTTTAGCCAGAGCGCTCTGCGCGCCACGATAGCAAACCCTGAATTTTTCACCGCTAATCTAGCTAATTGCAAAGCGGCATCTAGAATAAAAGAGTTAGCCAATTTAAGTGCTTGAACTCTGTCCATAACCTCTTCATACGAAGATTCTTTATTGAGCGACTTTTCTAGTTCTTCGAACCAGAAACACGCTGCCGTAGTGACAGGAACAATGCATGAAATTGGTTGTAGAAGGTAACCTTGCTGAACTAACATCTTTTTAAGCAAACCCTCTAATTTTTTATCCATAGGATCTTTGAAAGCACAACTATCTTCTATGGGAATAGTAGTGCGTTTGTTTAGAGTAGAGACCGCCCCCTCGACCTTAGGGACTGTCTGCCATAAGTCCTTTCTGGGGTCGACTATAGGAAATAATTTCTTAAATATAGGGGGAGGAACAAAAGGTATGCCAGGCCTTTCCCATTCCTTATTTACTATGTCCGCCACCCGCTTGGGTATAGGAAAAACATCGGGGGGCACCGGAACCTCTAGGAACTTGTCCATCTTACATAATTTCTCTGGGATGACCAAATTGTCACAATCATCCAGAGTAGATAATACCTCCTTAAGCAGTGCGCGGAGATGTTCTAATTTAAATTTAAATGTTACAACATCAGGTTCAGCTTGTTGAGAAATTTTTCCTGAATCTGAAATTTCTCCCTCAGACAAAACCTCCCTCCTGGCCCCTTCAGATTGGTGTGAGGGTATGTCAGAAACGTTATCATCAGCGTCCTCTTGCTCTTTAGTGTTTAAAACAGAGCAATCGCGCTTTCTTTGATAAGTAGGCATTTTAGATAAAATATTTGCAATAGAATTATCCATAACAGCCGTTAATTGTTGCATAGTAATAAGTATTGGCGCACTAGATGTACTAGGGGCCTCTTGTGTGGGCAAAACTGGTGTAGACACAGAAGGGGGTGATGCAGTACCATGCTTACTCCCCTCATCTGAAGAATCATCTTGGGCACTATTATTATCTGTGGCATCATTGTCCCTACTTTGTTTGGACACTATGTCACAATTATCACATATATTTAAATGGGGAGACACATTGGCTTTCATACATATAGAACATCGCTTATCTGATGGTTCAGACATGTTAAACAGGCTTAAACTTGTCAACAAAGCACAAAAAACGTTTTAAAATAAAACCGTTACTGTCACTTTAAATTTTAAACAGAACACACTTTATTACTGAATATGCGAAAAAGCATGAAGCAATTGTTCAAAATTCACCAAAATTTCACCACAGTGTCTTAAAGCCTTAAAAGTATTGCACACCAAATTTGAAAGCTTTAACCCTTAAAATAATGGAACCGGAGACGTTTTTACATTTAACCCCTATACAGTCCCAGGTATCTGCTTTGTTGAGACCCAACCAAGCCCAGGGGGGAATACGATACCAAATGACGCCTTCTATAAGCTTTTTCAGTGGTTCTTAGCTCCTCATACATGCATCTGCATGCCTTGCCTTCCAAAAACAACTGCGCATTAGTGGCGCGAAAATGAGGCTCTGCCTATGACTAGAGAAGGCCCCCATCTGAAAATGGTGTCCATACAGTGCCTGCCGTTTTTTAACAACAATCCCCAAGATTATAATAACTATAAAGAGTTATAATCTGTCAAATATGCTTAGCAAAGTAATCGTTTTAGCCCAGAAAAATGTCTACCAGTTTTTTAAGCCCTTATAAAGCCTTTTATTCTTTTGCTTAATCTAAGAAAATGGCTTACCGGTCCCCATAGGGAAAATGACAGCCTTCCAGCATTACAAAGTCTTGTTAGAAATGTGGCCAGTCATACCTCAGGCAGAAAAGTCTGCCAACTGCTTCCCCCAACTGAAGTTACTTCATCTCAACAGTCCTGTGTGGAAACAGCAATCGATTTTAGTAACGTTTGCTAAAATCATCTTCCTCTTACAAACAGAAATCTTCTTCTCTTTTCTGTTTCAGAGTAAATAGTACATACCAGCACTATTTTAAAATAACAAACACTTGATTGAAGAATAAAAACTACATTTAAACACCAAAAAACTCTGAGCCATCTCCGTGGAGATGTTGCCTGTGCAACGGCAAAGAGAATGACTGGGGTAGGCGGAGCCTAGGAGGGATCATGTGACCAGCTTTGCTGGGCTCTTTGCCATTTCCTGTTGGGGAAGAGAATATCCCACAAGTAAGGATAACGCCGTGGACCGGACACACCTATGTTGGAGAAACAGCATTTTACTAGAAGCATTTTTGCCAATACATGCATATTGCAAATGTTTTTCTATTCAAAGATTTAATTAATCTATGTGCATTTAATCTACTGATCTTTAATTACTTTCAACTGACAGAAGGAATTTTCACCAGGTATAAAAAAAAAACTAAAACGAAATACAATTGACATAACTGTATCAATGCCGAGTGTGTAAACATATGATCTTATACTGTAATAGACAAATCTAGTATTCTCTAAATACTTGCACTAATGGCTAAAGGGTTTAACAGCTCATGCACCTTCGTTCTCGATGTTTGCTTGCCACTGCACATAAACCAGTTCCCCATCATCATCAAAATATTGTATTCCAATCTTTGCTTTTATCCCCAAGAAAGTTGTGTTAGCGTAAGTATTGAAGGAATGCTGACAGATATGATGCAGCGCTGAAGTCTGAGAGACGGTTACTGGACCAGAAATGGAAAATGAAGAGTATTTATCAGGGAGAATTCTAGGGATGTGAAAATGATCTGGCACATTCCCTTAAAGCCATGAATTTCTACCACATAAATTAATCTTCATTTCTCTATGAACATTCCGTCGTTGTTTTAAGTGAGTTACATTTTGTTAAATCAAATATAACAACTGTTTAAAAAAAAAAAACATCTAAATATGCTGTATATATATATATACATATTATATATATTTATATATATATACATATATATATATATATGTGTGTGTGTGTAAATATAAATATATCAAGTAAAGCTGAGTATGTTAGTGTGTGCATATGTGAGAGAGAATGAGTGTGTGCATATGTGAGAAAGAATGGAGTGTGAGTGTGTGCATATATCAGAATAAGTGTGAGTGTGTACATATGTGATCAGGAATTAGGGTGTACATATGTGAGAGAGAATGAGTATGAGAGTGTGAGGATATGTGAGAGAGAATGAGTGTGCAAGTGTTTGAATATGTGAGTTTGTTCATATGTCAGAGAGAATGAGTGTGAGAGTTTTGTGCAAATGTGAGGAAGAATGAAGTGTTCAAGTGTTTGAATATGTGAGAGAATGAATGTGAGTTTGTTCATATGTCAGAGAGACTGAGTGTGAGAGTTTTGTGCATATGTGAGGAAGAATGAGAATGCAAGTGTTTGAATATGTGAGAGAATGAATGTGAGTTTGTTCATATGTCAGAGAGAATGAGTGTGAGAGTTTTGTGCAAATGTGAGGAAGAATGAGTGTTCAAGTGTTTGAATATGTGAGAGAATGAATGTGAGTTTGTTCATATGTCAGAGAGACTGAGTGTGAGAGTGTTGTGCATATGTGAGGAAGAATGAGATTGCAAGTGTTTGAATATGTGAGAGAATGAATGCAAATTTGTTCATATGTCAGAGAGAATGAGTGTGAGAGTTTTGTGCATATGTGAGGAAGAATGAGTGTGCAAGTGTTTGAATATGTGAGTTTGTTCATATGTCAGAGAGAATGAGTGTGAGTTTTGTGCATATGTCAGAGATAATGAGTGTGAGAGTTTGTGCATATGTGAGAGAGAATGAGTGTGAGAGAAAATAAGTGTGTGTGCATTTGTCAGAGTGCATAATTTGAAAGTTTGTGCATATTTCAGAAACAATGAGTGTGAATATTAGGGAGAAAGAGTGTTTTGAAAAGATAAAGTGGCAAACACAGGTCATAAAAACACTATTTTCCCTGAAATACAACTCAAAAATCTAATCTCAAAGTTTCAGCAAAAAATGTGGAACAAATCCCATGTGCGTATCTTTTCCAAGTGAATACATTTCTATTAAACAGAGGGAGTAACTGCAGTAAGAGCTTATGTGCAAACAAATCTATAACGTATTTTCCTTTAGGAGTGACTTCCTTCTCTACAAGATGAAAAAGGAACCAAACTATAGATCCCTGTTTATAATTCTCAGAGCACTGATAAACCACTGACTCCTTATACAAAGAAAAGAGGATTTTTCATCCCCTACATTTGGAAAAAAAAAAAAGAAATCACACGGTAAATTAAGCACAATTTTATTTCATTGATGTAAAAGACCTCCAGTCTGACATTTGTGCTCCCAGTCTAAAGACAAATAGACAGTTAATACCATTAACATAGATGAACTGATGTAGTAAATCATTGCATATTCCTGTAATAGTGTGTATTATTCTTGGTGCCTAATAACTTACCAGTAAGTATTTAGCTATATTACACAATTCTTATAGGAATTAAAATACAAACATGCTGATTTGTCAGATGTTAATTATTAAACAAGGTCTCTGGATTATACTAGAAACAAAAGCATCATTGGAAATGTAGAGACAAAAATGGTTAAAAAATAATCAAAATTACAACTTTAGTGTTCGATACTGGTGAAAACTACAAAACACAATATAGATAATGAACAGGGTCAGAAAGTCACATGTGTGTCAATCTGGGTGATGAGTAAATGTGTTGAGTTCTACCAATTACAGGTCATTCAATTTATATGAAATGTCAATAAAGAAGAGTCAAATTTGATGCATCAATTAAAATAGCCGAAAATGACCTGTCATCCTCAGAAAACAATACAGGCCGCCAAGGACGATTTTATGCAACTTTATTACTTTTGAATTTTACTGTAAATTAGTGTCACTCTATAACCCTACTCATATACTGAGTGCTACAGATTGTTTACCCATTCCCTAGTTTTGCATAACCAAGATAGTTATATTTATATATTTTTTACCTCCGTGATTATCTTGTATCTAAGCCTCTGCAGACTGCCCCTTTATTTGTTCTTTTGACAGACTTGCAGTTTAGCCAATCAGTGATGGCTCCCAGGTAACTTCACGTGCACGAGCACAGTGTTATCTATATGAAAAACGTGAACTAACACCCTCTAGTGGTGAAAAACCTGTTAAAATGCATTCTTAAGAGGCGGCCTTCAAGGTCTAAGAAATTAGCATATGAACCTCCTAAGTTAAGCTTTCAACTAAGAATGCCAAGAGAACAAAGAAAAATTGGTGATAAAAGTAAATTGGAAAATTGTTTAAAATGACATGCCCTATCTGAATCATGAAAGTTTTTTTGTATTAGACTGTCCCTTTAAAAAGCATTCTTTTTTTTCATAAGTATTTTAACATTTATTATTATAATATTTATATTAGTATATTATATTTTTGTCTGTGAACTTATAATTAATATCTGTTATAAGTAATAAATCCACTGCTGACTTTTGCAGATTGATGCATTTTATTTATGTAAATAATATTGTTTTACTAAATTTACCCAATTAATTTTATTCTAGAGACACTAAAACATTACTTAAAAACATACTTGAAACATTTTACATAAAGTTAAAAAAAAATTCTATGCAATGCGGCAGGGGTGAAACTACAGGGGGTGCAGAGGTCACAATTGCGACTGGGCCCACAAGGGTGGGGGCACATCTTAAAAAAAAACGTTTTACAATAAAAAACGTTGACCTGCCACTGCCTGCACTAATATCATGTGAGTGTGACATGATGCTTTACTAGTGTCTCTGACTACAGGGGTTAGTCTTTCTGTTTTACCCATTGGTGTTTATGTGTGTGTGTATGTGTATGTGTGTATGTATGTATGTGACTGTGTGTGTATTTATGCATGCATGTATGTGTGTGTGTGTATGTATGTATGTGACTGTATGTGTATTTATGCATGTATGTGTGTGTGTATTTTTGTAGAACCAGCAAATTACAGACCTTGTTACTACAGCATGGGGGGGCAGGGGGTAAACAGTGTCAGTCTATACAGTACCACTATATACAGTATGGGGGGGCTGGACCATGTCAGACTACTGTGGTCACTTTATAAAGTACTGGGGCGGGTAGAGTCGGCCAGCCATGTCACCGGTAGATTACAGACTGTGTCGCTGACTCACTATATACAGTACTGGTGGGTTAAACAGTATCACTATATACAGTAATAGGTGGTCAGACCATCTCACAGACTGTGGGCACAGGGTACCTCTTTTTGCAGACATGTAATCTGATTCACATTTTTTTTCTGTGTTAAATGTAAAAAAAAAAAAAATATATGTATCAAATTCACTTTTTTTTGGGAGGGTGGGGGGACCCTTCTTAGAGTCTTGCACCTGGGCCCTGTGGTTTCTAGTTACGCCTCTGCAATACGGCAATACATTCAAAGGGATCCGCTGTGATGTTGAGTGAGCCGGCCAATTATTAAAAGCTGCTGACATTTATATTAACAGTCAGCATTGCCGAGAGGTGTTTTACTATACATCCCAATGGGCGGCGATGCTAACAATATATTCCAGGGAGCATCGGTGCCGACATTGGCGATGTATAGTAAAGGATCCCTTTGAAATAAATTGCACCAAGCCTAACAACTATACCTATGTATCCCTAAACCAACTGAACCCACCACCGCAAACGAACCCTACACTACTTAACCCTTAAGCTGCCAATAGCCCACTGCAATTAATCTACAATATTAACCCCTAAACTGCCAATAGCCCAACACAATAAACATTCTACCCTATTAACCCCTAAACTGCCAATAGCCCAATGCATTATCCCCTACTCTACTTAACCCCTAATCCGCCACCCCCAACGCAATAAGCCCCTAACCTATTAACCCCTACACTGTCACAACCACTCAACGCAAACTACTCCTACAATACTTCTAATTAACACCTAGAGGTATATATTTGCAGTCACCAACTAGCTCAGAGTAATTCACTGCTAGAATACCTAGGTATGCTTTTCAACATTGGATACCAAGGAAATGAAACAAATTAGATAACAGAAGTAAACTGGAAAGTTATTTAAAACTGCATGCTCAATCTGAATCATGAAGGAAAGCACTGTCCTTTTAATGTGCAGATAAATAAATAGCATGTCCTATACTTTCAATGGGAAGTGTCATTTTTGCAGCATCTAAAAAAGGGTATTTAAAAATGTTTCATTGTTTAACATTTTTCAAATGTTATTTTCAAAAATATTATATATTTATTTCCTGAGTAAAACCAGTTTTTTTTTTCTTGCTGGTGGAGGTCAGTGGAGGGTATAGCTGGGTAAAGGGGGGTTAACTATGCACCCCACACATTTTTTTACACCATTTAGAATTAAGAAGTAGAATTAGTAGAAGAACCCAATTTGTTTTCTTTTATAATTCAGATAGAGCAAGCAATTGTAAGCAACTTTCTAATTTACTCCTATGATCAATTTTTCTTCATTCTCTTGTTATTTTTATATGGAAAAAAAAACAGCAAAGTAAGCTTAGCAGCTGGCCCATATTTGGTTCAGAACACATTTAGCCACCAATCAGCAAGCGCTACCCAGGTGCTGAACCAAAGGTGGGCCGGCTCGTAAGCTTACATTACTCCTTTTTTTTAAAGATACCAAGAGAACAAAGAAAAATTGATAATAGGAGTAAATAAGAAAGTTGCTTAAAATTGCATGCTCTATCTAATCATGAAAGAAAACTAACTGGGTTCAGTATCCCTTTAATGTCCTTGGCAATTCATTTAATTTGGAATAACTTATTACTCTGTGAAGTGTTTACATAAAACCTTGTTTTTTCCAGTTCCTGTATACCGCAAATATAAGAGATTTATTTAAACACAACAACATCCAAAACCGTACAAGGCAATAAATATGCCTGGAGAGAAATATAAAAGACCTTTTAAAATATTAAAGGTGCAAAGCACCTTTGTCTGGAGCATTAGTAAATTACCAGGTTTCCAGAACATTTTGTGATGTTATTAGGGGTTTTCAATTGAATGAACAGTATAAACACTTCCTGAAACATTCAGTAGAGGGGTGTTACTCTCTGCATAAATGCAAATTAACAGTTCAAAGCTGCAAATACAAATTTCCCTACAAATTACAGACACAAACAAAGAAAAACATTTTAGTAGAATTAAATGCAGTGCCAATGATATAGAAAAAGCACTTTGACAACAAAAACTTTATTAAAGTACATGACTTCACCTAAAGCATTTATATTTATTTATGTTTTCAGCTGACAGAATATCATTGATTCATTATAGCAGTGAAATATTGCAGGGGTGGATTAGAGCTTTGTGGGTTTGCATTGTGCTGGTATCTTCTCATTGAGAATTAGTCCTATCACCATCCCCCTCTCAGCTAAAGTCAGCGAAGCATGCTAAACAAATAGAACTGAAGGATGAAGGGCTTCTCAGATAAACAGAATATAAAATAGAATGAAGAAAATCCATTTTCAAGGTCTAAGGTAGGAGTGTCCAACATTATCCTTGAGGGCCAGAGAGCCAATTCTAGAATCTCTCGGCATGAACACAGGTATCATAATAAAGAAAATAAAGACTGATTGAAAGAACATTAGAATGTAAAGCTTTTTTCAATAGATTATAGATTTACTATATGATTGATACAATTTTTTATGCCCTCTCAACTACAAGTCCTTTCAATCATTAAGAACTTGGTACTAACAACAGAAAGATGAATATACACTCAGCAGCTTTATTGGGCACAAGTTTTTAATACTGGATAGGACCCATTTTGCCCCCAGAACAGTCAAAAGTTATGAGGTTATAGACTCAACAAGGTGCTAGAAACATTCGTTAGACATTCTGATCCATGTTGACATGAAAGCATTCTGCAGTTGTTAACGATTTGTTGTCTGCACATTCATGCTGTGAATATCCTGTTCCATCACATCCAAACAGTGCTTTGCCATTGGAGTACACTGACCATATTGTTATTTACTTGAAACCTGAAAAGATTTTTGATCATGTCTGTATACTTTGATAGATTGAATTGCTGCCACATGATTGGCTGGTTAGATACTTGCATTAATGAGTAGTTGTACAAGTGTACCTAATACAATGACCACTGGATGATTATCCAGGGTGCCTGGCAGCCTTAGTTGGGGGTCATTTACCTTTTTTTAGTTTCCTCTTGTCCTAAGTAGAGATAAGTAGAAAAGGAACTGAGCAGTGGCAGTTCTATGAGTTTCCAAAAATACCACAATCCTTTTGGTTGCACACACTTTCCAGTTAACTACATTACTTTCTATGAAAGGCATCATACAACACCTAGGGACAGCTCCTTTTTAAAGGACATTAAACACTAAATACATTTTATAAGTATAGTATTGAGGAGCTCCACAACCTACTCTAGGTCATGGGTGCCGCAATGTTGAAATCTACCTTTTATTGCACTCAGCTGCTGGCATGATTTCAAAAGTGTAGCAATCTCTACCAGTTCCAAAATGGCGGCACCCATAATTAGATGGAGGTTTATAAAATTTATTTAGTGTCCCTTTAAGACACCCTGCGAGTGTCAGCTAGTTTTTTCACATCCCACCCAGGCAATTCAGATAACCAGGCCCTTAAGCTTGTGAAATATGCAGAGTGCATTTCCAATTGGGAAACCCTCCATTTTTAAATTTAGTTAAATTACAGTAAAATACATCATAAAATTAAAGGGATAGGAAAGTCAAAATTAAACTTGCATGATTCAGAGGGCATGTCATTTTAAGACACTTTTAAATTTACTTCTAATTTCAAATGTTCTTTGTTCTCTTGGTATCCCTTGTTGAAAAAGAATATTCACATATCCAACACTAGTGGGAGCTAGCTGCTGATTGGTGCTTTCACACATTTGTCTCTTGTGATTGGCTATCTAGATGTGTTCAATTAGCTGCCAGCAGTGCAATGTTGTTCCATTAGCAAAGTATAACAAGATAATGAAGCTAATTTGATAATATAATTAAATTGGGAAGTTGTTTAAAATGGTATGTTCTATCTATATCATGAAAGAAAATTTGGGGGTTTCCTGTCCCTTTAAATACTTTATATTGTAATCTTAAAGTATAGTATGTCCATGTTAAATATAACAACTTTAACTTTAACCATTAAGTTTATGATATCAGAGAGCTCCAGTGTACAATTAATTTGCGTAACCTCCATATATTACCATATGGTTATAAAACAGAATTTATGCTTACCTGATAAATTACTTTCTCCAACGGTGTGTCCGGTCCACGGCGTCATCCTTACTCGTGGGATATTCTCTTCCCCAACAGGAAATGGCAAAGAGTCCCAGCAAAGCTGGCCATATAGTCCCTCCTAGGCTCCGCCCACCCCAGTCATTCGACCGACGGACAGGAGGAAATATATATAGGAGAAACCATATGGTACCGTGGTGACTGTAGTTAGAGAAAATAATTCATCAGACCTGATTAAAAAACCAGGGCGGGCCGTGGACCGGACACACCGTTGGAGAAAGTAATTTATCAGGTAAGCATAAATTCTGTTTTCTCCAACATTGGTGTGTCCGGTCCACGGCGTCATCCTTACTCGTGGGAACCAATACCAAAGCTTTAGGACACGGATGAAGGGAGGGAGCAAATCAGGTTACCTAAACGGAAGGCACCACAGCTTGCAAAACCTTTCTCCCAAAAATAGCCTCCGAAGAAGCAAAAGTATCAAATTTGTAAAATTTGGCAAAAGTGTGCAGTGAAGACCAAGTCGCTGCCTTACATATCTGGTCAACAGAAGCCTCGTTCTTGAAGGCCCATGTGGAAGCCACAGCCCTAGTGGAGTGAGCTGTGATTCTTTCAGGAGGCTGCCGTCCGGCAGTCTCATAAGCCAATCGGATAATGCTTTTAAGCCAAAAGGAAAGAGAGGTAGAAGTCGCTTTTTGACCTCTCCTTTTACCAGAATAAACAACAAACAAGGAAGATGTTTGTCTGAAATCTTTAGTATCCTCTAAATAGAACTTTAGAGCACGGACAACGTCCAAATTGTGTAACAAACGTTCCTTCTTTGAAACTGGATTCGGACACAAAGAAGGTACAACTATCTCCTGGTTAATATTTTTGTTAGAAACAACTTTAGGAAGAAAACCAGGCTTAGTACGCAAAACCACCTTATCTGCATGGAACACCAGATAAGGAGGAGAACACTGCAGAGCAGATAATTCTGAAACTCTTCTAGCAGAAGAAATTGCGACCAAAAACAAAACTTTCCAATATAGTAACTTAATATCTATGGAATGTAAAGGTTCAAACGGAACCCCTTGAAGAACTGAAAGAACTAGATTTAGACTCCAGGGAGGAGTCAAAGGTCTGTAAACAGGCTTGATCCTAACCAGAGCCTGAACAAATGCTTGAACATCTGGCACAGCTGCCAGTCTTTTGTGTAGTAAGACAGATAAAGCAGAGATCTGTCCCTTTAGAGAACTTGCAGATAATCCTTTCTCCAAACCTTCTTGTAGAAAGGAGAGAATCTTAGGAATTTTTATCTTATTCCATGGGAATCCTTTGGATTCACACCAACAGATATATTTTTTCCATATTTTATGGTAATTTTTTCTAGTTACAGGTTTTCTGGCCTGAACCAGAGTATCTATGACAGAATCTGAAAACCCACACTTTGATAGAATCAAGCGTTCAATCTCCAAGCCGTCAGTTGGAGGGAGACCAGATTTGGATGTTCGAATGGACCCTGAACAAGAAGGTCCTGTCTCAAAGGTAGCTTCCATGGTGGAGCCGATGACATATTCACCAGGTCTGCATACCAAGTCCTGCGTGGCCACGCAGGAGCTATCAAGATCACCGAGGCCCTCTCCTGATTGATCCTGGCTACCAGCCTGGGAATGAGAGGAAACGGTGGGAATACGTAAGCTAGGTTGAAAGTCCAAGGTGCTACTAGTGCATCTACTAGAGTCGCCTTGGGATCCCTGGATCTGGACCCATAGCAAGGAACCTTGAAGTTCTGACGAGACGCCATTAGATCCATGTCTGGAATGCCCCATAATTGAGTTATTTGGGCAAAGATTTCCGGATGGAGTTCCCACTCCCCCGGATGAAATGTCTGACGACTCAGAAAATCCGCTTCCCAATTTTCCACTCCTGGGATGTGGATCGCAGACAAGTGGCAGGAGTGATCCTCCGCCCATTGAATTATTTTGGTCACTTCTTTCATCGCCAGGGAACTCTTTGTTCCCCCCTGATGATTGATATAAGCAACAGTCGTCATGTTGTCTGATTGGAACCTTATGAATTTGGCCTTTGCTAGTTGAGGCCAAGCTCTGAGAGCATTGAATATCGCTCTCAGTTCCAGAATGTTTATCGGGAAAAGAGACTCTTCCCGAGACCATAGACCCTGAGCTTTCAGGGATTCCCAGACCGCACCCCAGCCCACTAGACTGGCGTCGGTCGTGACAATGACCCACTCTGGCCTGCGGAAGCTCATTCCCTGGGACAGATGGTCCAGGGTCAGCCACCAACGGAGTGAATCTCTGGTCTTTTGATCTACTTGAATCATTGGAGACAAGTCTGTATAATCCCCATTCCACTGTTTGAGCATGCACAGTTGTAATGGTCTTAGATGAATTCGTGCAAAAGGAACTATGTCCATTGTTGCAACCATCAATCCTACTACTTCCATGCACTGCGCTATGGAAGGACGAGGAACAGAATGAAGCCCTTGACAAGAGATTAGAAGTTTTGATTTTCTGACCTCTGTCAGAAAAATCCTCATTTCTAAGGAATCTATTATTGTTCCCAAGAAGGGAACTCTTGTTGACGGGGACAGAGAACTCTTTTCTTTGTTCACCTTCCATCCGTGAGATGTGAGAAAGGCTAGAACGATGTCCGTATGAGCCTTTGCTTTTGACAGGGACGACGCTTGTATTAGAATGTCGTCCAAGTAAGGTACTACTGCAATGCCCCTTGGTCTTAGAACCGCTAGAAGGGACCCTAGCACCTTTGTGAAAATCCTTGGAGCAGTGGCTAATCCGAATGGAAGAGCCACAAACTGGTAATGTTTGTCCAGAAAAGCGAACCTTAGGAACTGATGATGTTCTTTGTGGATAGGAATATGTAGGTACGCATCCTTTAGATCCACGGTAGTCATAAATTGACTTTCCTGGATGGTGGGTAGAATCGTTCAAATAGTTTCCATTTTGAACGATGGTACCCTGAGAAATTTGTTTAGGATCTTCAAATCCAAAATTGGTCTGAACGTTCCCTCTTTTTTGGGAACTACGAACAGATTGGAATAAAATCCCATTCCTTGTTCCTTTATTGGAACTGGGTGTATCACTCCCATCTTTAACAGGTCTTCTACACAATGTAAGAATGCCTGTCTCTTTATTTGGTTTGAGGATAAGTGAGACTTGTGGAACCTTCCCCTTGGGGGTAGTTCCTTGAATTCCAGGAGATAACCTTGAGAAACTATTTCTAGCGCCCAAGGATCCTGAACATCTCTTGCCCAAGCCTGAGCAAAGAGAGAGAGTCTGCCCCCCACCATATCCGGTCCCGGATCGGGGGCTACTCCTTCATGCTGTTTTGTTAGCAGTGGCAGGCTTCTTGGCCTGCTTACCCTTGTTCCAGCCTTGCATTGGTTTCCAGGCTGGTTTGGGTTGTGAGGCATTACTCTCTTGCTTAGAGGATGCAGAATTAGAGGCTGGTCCATTTCTGCGAAAGGGACGAAAATTAGGCTTATTTTTAGCCTTAAAAGACCTATCCTGTGGAAGGGCGTGGCCCTTTCCCCCAGTGATGTCTGAAATAATCTCTTTCAAATCAGGTCCAAATAAAGTTTTACCTTTGAAAGGGATGTTAAGCAATTTTGTCTTGGATGACACATCCACTGACCAAGACTTTAGCGAAAGCGCTCTGCGCGCCACGATAGCAAACCCTGAATTTTTCGCCGCTAATCTTGCTAATTGCAAAGCGGCATCTAAAATAAAAGAGTTAGCCAATTTAAGTGCGTGAACTCTGTCCATAACCTCCTCATATGGAGTTTCTCTACTGAGCGACTTTTCTAGTTCCTCGAACCAGAACCACGCTGCCGTAGTGACAGGAACAATGCATGAAATTGGTTGTAGAAGGTAGCCTTGCTGTACAAAAATCTTTTTAAGCAAACCTTCCAATTTTTTATCCATAGGATCTTTGAAAGCACAACTATCTTCGATAGGAATAGTAGTGCGTTTGTTTAGAGTAGAAACTGCCCCCTCGACCTTGGGGACTGTCTGCCATAAGTCCTTTCTGGGGTCGACCATAGGAAATAATTTCTTAAATATAGGGGGAGGAACAAAAGGTATGCCGGGCTTTTCCCACTCCTTATTTACTATGTCCGCCACCCGCTTGGGTATAGGAAAAGCGTCGGGGGGCACCGGAACCTCTAGGAACCTGTCCATCTTGCATAATTTCTCTGGAATGACCAAATTGTCACAATCATCCAGAGTAGATAACACCTCCTTAAGCAGTGCGCGGAGATGTTCTAATTTAAATTTAAATGTCACAACATCAGGTTCAGCTTGATGAGAAATTTTTCCTGAATCTGAAATTTCTCCATCAGACAAAACCTCCCTCATGGCCCCTTCAGATTGGTGTGAGGGTATGACAGAACAATTATCATCAGCGTCCTCTTGCTCTTCAGTGTTTAAAACAGAGCAATCGCGCTTTCTCTGATAAGTAGGCATTTTGGATAAAAGATTTGCTATGGAGTTATCCATTACAGCCGTTAATTGTTGCATGGTAATAAGTATTGGCGCACTAGATGTACTAGGGGCCTCCTGCATGGGCAAAACTGGTGTAGACACAGTAGGGGATGTAGTATCATGTTTACTCCCCTCATTTGAGGAATCATCTTGGGCAATATCATTATCTGTGGCAGTACTGTCCTTACTTTGTTTGGACGCTATGGCACAATTATCACATAAATTTAAATGGGGAGACACATTGGCTTTCATACATATAGAACATAGCTTATCTGAAGGTACAGACATGTTAAACAGGCTTAAACTTGTCAACAAAGCACAAAAAACGTTTTAAAATAAAACCATTACTGTCACTTTAAATTTCAAACAGAAAACACTTTATTACTGAATATGTGAAAAAGTATGAAGGAATTATTCAAAAATTACCAAAATTTCACCACAGTGTCTTAAAGCCTTAAAAGTATTGCACACCAAATTTCAGAGCTTTAACCCTTAAAATAACGGAACCGGAGCCGTTTTTCAACTTAACCCCTATACAGTCCCAGCTATAGTCTTTGCTAAGACCCAACCAAGCCCTGAGGGGAATACGATACCAAATGACGCCTTCTAAAAGCTTTTTCAGAGATTCTTAGATCCTCACACATGCATCTGCATGCCCTGCTCTCAAAAAACAACCAAAAAACTCTTAACCATCTCCGTGGAGATGTTGCCTGTGCAACGGCAAAGAGAATTACTGGGGTGGGCGGAGCCTAGGAGGGACTATATGGCCAGCTTTGCTGGGACTCTTTGCCATTTCCTGTTGGGGAAGAGAATATCCCACGAGTAAGGATGACGCCGTGGACCGGACACACCAATGTTGGAGAAAATGGAACATGATTCATTAACAATGGAGGGACTTATCAAAAGAGAGGAAACTTATTAAGTATTAAACTATTAGATGTATCACAATTTTAAAGAATTTGGCCTTTAGCACAGAATTTGAGATATACCTTATGTATTTAAAGAATATATACCATATTATTATTATTATTATTATAATCGGTTATTTGTAGAGCGCCAACAGATTCCGCAGCGCTAAGCATACAATACAAAAATGAAAGCAATGTATATGAATTACAAATAAGAGAATTTCTAGTGAACACATCTATTTATAGGTATTTGTTTCATATGCATTTTCTATTAGACTCACTCTATCTATAGCATTATTATTACCACTGGTCTCATAAACCCATACTGCAGAGTTAATTTGATAGCACATGCAAAACCTTTTGAAAAGCATTAGTTTAGAATCAATTTTACAGGAACATTTAGACCATATGCAGGGATCTAATAATGTCAGTTCAAATGAAAAGTGCATTAACATATCAAAGTCTTTATATATATGAATATTTTTTCAGACATTTTGCTAATTATATTGTGCCCAAGGACAGATTATTAATAAACTAAACACACATAAATATATATGGAATTTATATTTGATGCACTATCCAAATTAGCCCTTGCTAAGAGAAGACGTCAAACAACTTTACATTAAAAGATTTAAGTATTTGATTATTAAAGAGACAGGAAAAGTAATTTTACTAAAGATTTAGGACTAGATAACAAGTGAAGCGCTAAATATTGCTTGTGCGCAAGAGATATTTACACTCCATTTGCATTGCTAGGAAGCATTGCGCTCACGAGAGCGCGCTTCCCCATAGGCTCCAATGGGAGCCGCATCCTGATGCTGTTAGACATGGCACAGAACCTAAGTGCAGTGAAGCGGGTAAGTCGCGCAGCAATTGCAGCATTTTTAAATATATATGTATATGCTTATATACATATATATATTTATGTGTTGATATGTATATACACATAGTAACACAAATATATATGTATACAAGCATACACATATATATTTACAGGGAACACACAGTTCCCATAGACTGCAATGTTAAGGCACTTTTCACCCGTCAACTTTAAAGCCCCAAACTGCCTAGTGCAGGTTTTTATTTTTAAAAAAATGCTACATTTAAAAAAAAAAAAAAAAAAAAAAAAAAAACTATAATGCTCTCTATTTTGAGGGCATTTGGGGCACTTTTAGAAAATTAACCAGAGATTGCGGTAGCAATAACTAGCCACTTGTAATGCTTGGTTATTTATCATGCGCCCACAAACAGGCAGATTTTCCCTTTTGTGGGCACACTATAATTTAGCGCTCTACATGTAATGTAACCCTTAAAGGAAGGTTTTAAATACAGCAGTTTTTTGTTATCTATTGTAAAAGCAGCAAGATGAATGGAGGTTAAAGGATTAGTAAAGTAAAATGTAAACTTTAGATAGAGCATGCAAGTTAAAAAAAATAATAATAATAATTAAAAGCTTTCAAATTTACTGCTATAATCAAATTTTTCTTACACAATGGCCCCCATTTATAAAGTTGATCAACTGGATTTGGTGTCATTTTGGTGCAGGTTCACTCAAACAAACAGCTAAACAGTAAGAAGCCCACCTTATTTTGCTCCATTCTCCTTGCATCCTTTGTTGAAGAGGCTTAAAGAAGCTCAGGAGTGTGCATGTGTCTTTAGCACTCTATGACAGCAGTGTTTGCTACAATACTTGTAGCAATGTATTTTATTTATTTGTGGCATCTAAATGAGGGTAATTATAAAAATATAAATGCTTTTTTGTGATGCAATGTAACAAATATTTGTAACCTCAATAAGGCTACCGTTTGTTTAAAGGGACAGTAAATGTAAAAAATGTGCAGAATTATGTAACATCATCCTAGCACCACCTAGAGAGATTTGGGAGATTTAACCCCCCAAAAGTATACTTACCTTCCACTCCTCATCAGTCTCTTCTGATTCTGTTATTTTTTAAAAAGCACATCACGAGCGTGCTGTGTAATTACAACGTGCACAATCACGCCATTAAACTAAATGTAGTGCACTCCTGCACTGGGTTAAGTAGCCTACAGCTTTACCCAGCGCAGGTGCGCGCTACATTTAGTTCAATGCCACAATCGAGTGCACTGTGATTACACAGCGCACCCGTGAGGCACTTTTGAGAAAGAAAATCATAAGGCTGGTGAGGAACAGAAGGTAAGTATGTCTTTGGTGGGTAAATCTCTCAGATCTCTTTTGTTTTTAAAGGTGTTGTTAGAATAATGTTACTATAATTCTGCACATTATTTTTTATATTTACTTTTTTAATGTCATTATTTTTATGTTTATATTTTTTTAATGTCTGTGGCCGGTGTCCCACACAGCTATAGGAGTTGTCAGTATGAGCCAGTGATCAGTCAGTCCTTATGGATAAGTAGAATACAAACATGCTTTTCCTGGAAGCCTGAATACTAATTGAAACTGGTTTGATTAACTTTTTGTCATATGCCTGAATGGATTGGAAAGGTTATGGCAAGAAATGTACTGAAATTTCATTTTGTAAATACTGTAAAAGCATCTCATATGTTGCCATAACCCGTAGCCCAGCCGCAGTCATAAATAACAATACAGTTCTATGTCAAAAAGCTTTTTTGATTTGGGAATGAAGCGGTATAACAGCAGAGCTATTAATACAAATCATTATTTAGTACAGAGAATGCTTCATCTCTCAGAAGAGTTCAAGACAAAAGGAGTTGTAAAGAATTTTAAGGTTAATATTTCCCTGTTGCATCCTAGCTAGACAATTTCATATGAGGGGAAAGAAAGGCGAGCTGATATTTTTATTTGGGGTTGATCTTCTTCTTTCATGATTCAGCTAGAGAATACAATTTAAAAATGGTTTCCAATTTAATTCTATTATCAAATTTGCTTTGTTCTCATGTTATTCCTTGTTAAAGAGATATCTAGATAGGTAGCGTGCACAAGTCTGCAGCACTACATGACATTACATAGTGCTGCTATCTAGTGCTCTTGCTAATGTATAACACTGTTGCAAAACTGCTGCCATATAGTACTGTAGACACGTGCACACTCCTGAATTTACGTTCCTGTTTTTCATTAAAAGATAACAAGAAAACAAGAAGAACAATGAAAAGTTGTTGAAAAGTGTATGTTCTATCTGAATCATGAAAGAAAAATTTGGGGTTTATGTCCCTTTAAGGAGAGCAATATAGTGAGTAACTTTCTCTGTACTGTAGATGTCTATTGGGCCCAATTGTTGCTTTGAAATCCTTAGGTGCGCAGTTTGCAAAGCAGCAATTGTTCAATCGCTGCTTTGTAACCTCTGTCACCTCTAAGGTTGCAGGGATAAAACACCCAAACTCAATTTAAAACCCAAATATACAATCTATCCAAGCAATCGGGTAAAATTATACAATACTAACATTACTTCACAAACTATTTCTCACAGAAAGATTCAAAGGCGTCCATTTAACAGGGACCGAATGGCCCCTACTGCCCTTCAGGCTTGCCAGAAAAAAGAGTTAAGAAGCAGCGGTTTTAAGACCGCTGCCTCTTAACTCATACGCCTTCTATGAAGCTGCGATCTGCAATCTGCCCAATCGTGTATGATCGGGCTTATTGACACTCCCCGCTAACGGGCGATTGGCTGCGAATTTGCAGGGGGCGGCATTGTACAAGCAGTTCACTAGAACTGCTTGTGCAATGCTGAATGCTGACAGCGTATGCTGTCTGCAATCAGGGATGCCTGGCGGACATGATGCGCTGCAGGCGTATCATGTCCGCCAGGCATCGTTAAATCGGCCCCAAAGACTCAACAGGATAAAAATGTCTGATGCTGTAAAATGCGCTTATGGCTGTAATCACAGTCATATCATTTGCTCCTACTTTATATTAAGCTTCTCTATTTCATTTGTCACAAGAATCAACATAGCTTCATTCAAAATGAAACCCTTACCGGATAGCGTTGCTCTTAAAGTAAAGATATTTGTCATGAGTCAGTGTTGTAGGTCAGTAGGCAGCAATACATATTAATTAATATCCTATTAAAGGGAAACTAAACCCAATTTTTTTCTTTCATGATTCAGATAGAGCATGCAATTTTAAGCAAATTTCTAATTTACTCCCATTATCAATTTTTCTTTGTTCTCTTGCTATCTTTATTTGAAAAAGAAGGCCTCTAAGCTAAGGAGCCAGACAATTTTTGGTTTAGTGCACTGGACAGCACTTGTTTATTGGTGGGGGAATTTATCCAACAATCAGCAATAATAACTCAGGTTGTTCACCAAAAATGGGCCGGCATTTTAACTTACATTCTTGCTTTTCAAATAAAGACACCAAGAGAATGATGAAAATTTGATAATAACAGTAAATTAGAAAGTTGCTTAAAATTGCATCTATCTGAATCACGAAACAAAACATTTGGGTTCAGTGTCCCTTTAAATGATATAGCTGTAACTTTTTAAAACATTACACAACTTTATAAAATCAAGCGGGTATTTGTTTATGACATAACAGGGAATCTTCAGTAACACACATAAAAAAGTATCAAGATGGTCTTAAATAGAATACATCTACAAAAAACAAGCAAGCATCTACTTCAGGAATGTGTATATACAGACATTCAGCAATGTAAAATCGTTTTATCTTTCAGATACTTTGATGTTTATCTTATTTGAAGTACAGTAAATCCCTATTTTTAAAGCAGGATCACATTTTTGATTACCCACTAAGGGATTTACATAAAATGCTATCACATATAAAGAAAAAAAAATCAAGTTTAACCCTAAACAAGTCAGTGCTACACAGATCACTTTAAAGGGACACTGAACCCAATTTTTTTCTTTTGTGATTCAGATAGAGCATGCAATTTTAAGCAACTTTCTAATTTACTCCTATTATCAAATTTTCTTCATTCTCTGGGTATGTTTATTTGAAAAGCAAGAATGTAAGTTTAGATGCCGGCCCGTTTTTGGTGAACAACCTGGGTTGTCCTTGCTGATTGGACAGCACCAATAAACAAGTGCTATGCATGGTTCTGAACCAAAAATTTGCTGGCTCCTTAGCTTAGATTCCTTATTTTTCAAATAAAGATAGCAAGAGAACAAAGACAAATTGATAATAGGAGTAAATTAGAAAGTTGCTTAAAATTGTATGCTCTATCTAAATTATGAAATAAAAAAATTGGTTCAGTGTCTCTTTAATGCAATAGTTAGGGACAGTCTACTCCAGAATTTTTAAATGTATTATATAGATATTCCCTTTTTTTTACCCATTCCCCAGTTTTGCATAACCAACGGTTATATTAATATACACCTAGATTACAAGTCTTGCGTTAGCCTTAAAAAGCAGCGCTGAGAGGTCCCAATGCTGCTTTTTTTCTAACGCTGGTATTACGAGTCTTGAAATGACAGGAATACCGCTCAATTTTTTGGCCAGACTCGAAAATATCGCAAATCCACTTACGTCAATTGCGTATCCTATATTTTCAATGGGGCTTGCATAACATCGGTATTACGAGTCTGCAAAAAAGTGAGCGGTACAGCCTCTCCTGTCAAGACTGGTACGGCATTTAAAAGTCAGTAGTTAAGAGTTTTATGGGCTAACGCCGTAGTATAATATCTTAACTAAAGTGCTAAAAAGTACACTAACACCCATAAACTACCTATTAACCCCTAAACCGAGGGGCCCCCCCACATCGTAAACACTAAAAAAAAAATGTAACCCCTAATCTGCCGAACCCGACATCGCCGCTATAAAATATATATTAACCCCTAAACCGCCGCCCTCCTGCATCGCAAACACTAGTTTAATTTTATTAACCCCTAATCTGCCATCCCTAACATCGCCGACACATACCTACATTTATTAACCCCTAATCTGCCGCCCCCAATGTCGCCGCAACTATATTAAATGTATTAACCCCTAAACCTAAGTCTAACCCTAAACCTAACCCCCCTAACTTAAATATAATTACAATAAATCTAAATAAAATTACTACAATTCACTAAATAATTCCTATTTAAAACTAAATACTTACCTATAAAATAAACCCTAATCTAGCTACAATATAACTAATAGTTACATTGTATCTAGCTTAGGGTTTATTTTTATTTTACAGGCAAGTTTGTATTTATTTTAACTAGGTAGAATAGTTAGTAAATAGTTATTAACTATTTAATAGCTACCTAGCTAAAATAAATTCAAATTTACCTGTAAAATAAATCCTAACCTAAGTTACAATTACACCTAGCACTACAATATAATTAAATTAATTACCTAAACTAAATACAATTAAATACAATTGAAAAAAATTATCTAAAGTACGAAAAAAACACTAAATTACAGAAAATAATAAAAATAGAATTTATGCTTACCTGATAAATTACTTTCTCTTGTGATGTATCGAGTCCACAGATTCATCCTTTACTTGTGGGATATTCTCCTTCCCAACAGGAAGTGGCAAAGAGAGCACACAGCAGAGCTGTCCATATAGCTCCCCCTCCAGCTCCACCCACCAGTCATTCGACCGAAGGTTAGGAAGAAAAAGGAGAAACCATAGGGTGCAGTGATGATTGTAGTTTAAACAAAAAAGCTACCTGACTTAATAGCCAGGGTGAGCCGTGGACTCGATACATCACAAGAGAAAGTAATTTATCAGGTAAGCATAAATTCTGTTTTCTCTTGTAAGATTTATCGAGTCCACGGATTCATCCTTTACTTGTGGGATACCAATACCAAAGCTTTAGGACACGGATGAAGGGAAGGAACAAGACAGGTACCTTAAACAGAAGGCACCACTGCTTGTAAAACCTTTCTCCCAAAAATAGCCTCCGAAGAAGCAAAAGTATCGAATTTGTAAAATTTGGAAAAAGTATGCAGCGAAGACCAAGTCGCTGCCTTACAAATCTGTTCAACAGAAGCCTCATTTTTAAAAGCCCATGTGGAAGCCACTGCTCTGGTAGAATGAGCAGTAATTGTTTCAGGAGGCTGCTGGCCAGCAGTCTCATAGGCCAAACGGATGATGCTTTTCAGCCAAAAGGAAAGAGAGGTAGCAGTCGCCTTGTGACCTCTCCTCTTACCAGAATAGATAACAAACAATGAAGTTGTTTGTCTGAAATCCTTAGTTGCTTGTAAATAGAATTTTAAAGCACGAACCACATCAAGATTGTGTAACAGACGTTCCTTCTTAACACAAGCAGGCTTGGAAATCACTTTAATCAAATAAAAACACACTGAAAAAAAGTGTTACTGTGCCTTTAAGAGATAAAAAAGGGAAAACAATTTTGCAAAACAGTGAAAAAATGCAGCAAACTTTTCGAAATTTTTACAGTATGTACCTAAAGCATTAGTAAGATTGCACCACTAGCAATAAAAACGATTAACCCCTTAATGCCCAAACCGGATCGACAGTAAGCCAAAAAAACGGTTAAAAAATGTTCAGCACCTTGCCACAGCTCTGCTGTGGCCCTACCTACCTGCAGCAGTCCCCTCCATGTGAAAACAGCCTGAACTTCAAGTCAAATATAACTGCGCATCTGAGGCGCAAAATTAGGCCCCTCCCACCTCACTACAGAGCTTGTGAGGCCTAAAGAAACACTCCAAAGTGTTTTAATATTAGCCATGTGGGTAACAACCCCTGAAAGAAACCCAAAGGAACCTTCAAAGTGTCTAAAAAAACCAGATATTTTCAATAAAAAACGTTTGCCTTGAAAGTAGTGTCAACAAGCATAAACTAGCCCTGTTATGTAAGCTTGAAATTCCATACTTAGTCTCTGAATACAGCTTACCCTTCCCTCATGGGGATATTATCAGCCATCTCTAGCCTTATCACAATCTTGTCTAGAAGAAAAAAAGTCTGAACATACCTTATTGCAGCCTAACCTGCAAACCGTTCCCCCCAACTGAAGTTTTCTTGTACTCCTCAGTTCTTTGTGGGAACAGCAGTGGATTTTAGTTACAACATGCTAAAATCATCTTCCTCCCTGCAGAATCTTCCCTTCCCTGTAGAAAATAAAAACTACATTTTTTTACCACATTCACTTTACACTTCCAATTGCTTAGAGCTGGAGGGGGAGCTATATGGAAAGCTCTGCTGTGTGCTCTCTTTGCCACTTCCTGTTGGGAAGGAGAATATCCCACAAGTAAAGGATGAATCCAAGGACTCGATACATCTTGCAAGAGAAATAATTACAAGGATTGAACTTCAATCCTATTGGCTGATTGGATCAGCCAATAGGATTTTTTCTACCTTAATTCCGATTGGCTGATAGAATTCTATCAGCCAATAGGAATTCAAGGGATGCCATCTTGGATGACGTAATTTAAAGGAACCTTCATTCTTCAGTTGGACTTCGTTTGAAGAGGATGCTCCGCGTCGGATGTCTTGAAGATGGACCCGCTCCGCACCGGATGGCTGAAGATAGAAGATGCCGTCTGGATGAAGACTTCTGCCCGTCTTGAGGACCTCTTCTGGCCGGGTTCGATGAAGACTTCTGCCTGTATGGAGAACCACTTCGCCTGGCTTCGTTGAGGACTTCGGCCCGGCTGGGTGAAGACTTCTCAAGGTAGGGGGATCTTCAAGGGGTTAGTGTTAGGTTTTATTAATGGGGTATTGGGTGGGTTTTAGAGTAGGGTTGGGTGTGTGGGTGGTGGGTTTTAATGTTGGGGGGTATTGTATTTTTTTTACAGGTAATTACTTTGGGGCAATGCCCCACAAAAGGCCCTTTTAATGCTATTTGTAATTTAGTATAGGGTAGGGCTTTTTATTATTTTGGAGGGCTTTTTATTTTATTAGGGGGATTAGATTAGGTGTAATTAGTTTAAAACACTTGTAATTATTTTATTATTTTCTATAATTTAGTGTTTGTTTTTCATACTTTAGATTATTTTTTTCAATTGTATTTAATTGTAGTTAGTTTAGGTAATTAATTTAATTATAGCGTAGTGTTAGGTGTAATTGTAACTTAGGTTAGGATTTATTTTACAGGTATATTTGTCTTTATTTTAACTAGGTAGCTATTAAATAGTTAATCACTATTTAATAACTATTCTACCTAGTTAAAATAAATACAAAGTTGCCTGTAAAATAAAAATAAATCCTAAGTTAGTTACAATGTAACTATTAGTTATATTGTAGCTAGCTTAGGGTTTATTTTATAGGTAAGTATTTAGTTTTAAATAGGAATAATTTAGTTAATGATAATTATTTCATTTAGATTTATTTAAATTATATTTAACCCCTTAAGGACCAGCGACGTACCCTGTATGTCGCTGGCCTTTTTTTGGGACTTGATTGTTTTATAGTGCGGGCTTGCCACCAGCGTTGAGACTGCTCTATTCCACAAATCCTGCTGGAGGGAGTGCATTAATACAGGTATACCTCACTTTACAGCGCTTCACCTTACAGCGCTTCGCTAATACAGCGCTTTGTGGAGCTGAAGGTAAACCTCCAAGGATTTTGAAACAGTGCTGTAATCATCGTGAGATTGCGAGAAAAGCGACTGGCACCATTTTGTTATGCTTAGTTCACTCTGTTTACATCATTACAGTTCAATCTGTGTCTAAGTGTTATAGTCTGGCAAATTTTACTACAGTAATTGTCACTCTTTTACAGGTACAGTGTTTATTGAATAGTAACTGAATACTGTGCTGTGCTAGTGTTAAACTAAACGTAGCACTATTGCACCCCTAATATAAGTTAGTTCAAACACGTTTTCAAGTTTTTAAACACACTGGCAAGTGAAAAGAAAGCTAAAACTGCCTTGTTTCACTTTAAGGCGGTTTTCACTTTACAGCGGGGCTCTGGTTCCTAACCCGCTGTATGAACGGGGTATACCTGTAGTGTGTTCTTGCTAGACTTGTGCTATTATGTGCTGAAAAAAACCCTTAACGACCAGTGACATACAGGGTACATTGTGGTCATTAAGGGGTTAAGTTAGGGGGTATTAAGGTTAGGGTTAGACTTAGGTTTAGGGGTTAATAACTTTAATATAGTGGCGGCGACGTTGGGGGCGGCAGATTAGGGGTTAATAAATAAAATGTAGGCGTCTGCGATGTTGGGGGCATCAGGTTAGGGGTTCATAAGTATAATGTAGGTGGCGGCGGTGTTTGGAACGGCAGATTAGGGGTTAATAATATAATGTAGGTGGCGGCGATGTCGGGGGCGGCATATTAGGGGTTAATAAGTGCAAGATTAGGGGTGTTTAGACTCGGGGTTCATGTTAGGGTGTTAGGTGTAGACTTAACTTTTATTTCCCCATAGGAATCAATGGGGCTGCGTTAGGAGCTTTACGCTGCTTTTTTGCTGGTGTTAGGTTTTTTTTCAGCCGGCTGTCCCCCATTGATTCCTATGGGGAAATCGTGCACGAGCACGTTACACCAGCTCACCGCTACCGTAAGCAGCGCTGGTATTGAGGTGAGATATGGAGCAAAATTTTGCTCAACGCTCACTTTTTTGCAGCTAACGCCGAGTTTGTAAAAACCTGTAATACCAGCGTTGTCTGTAGGTGAGCGGTGAGGGAAAACTGCTCGTTAGCACCGCACAGCCTTACCGACAAAACTCGTAATCTAGGTTATAATTTTTAACTCTGTGAATATCTTGTGTATAAGCCTCTGTAGACAGCCCCCTTATTTCAGTTCTTTTGACAGACATGCATTTTAGCCAATTAGTGCTGACTCCTAGGTAACTCCATGGGCATGAGTATGTTAGCTATATGGCACACATGAACTATAAATAAAACAAAGAAGAACTAGCGCTATCTAGCTGTAAAAAAATTACACACAGATCTTTTACAAACAAATTGCATCATATTTAATGGGATATGTAATTTTCCATATTATTTCCGATAGAATCTGTATTTTAAGTCAGTTTTGTGAAAAAAACATTTCAAGATTTAAAGGGACAGTCTACACTAAAATTGTTATTGTTTAAAAAGATAGATAATGCCTTTATTACCCATTCACTAGCTTTGCACAACCAACATTGTTATATTAATATACTTTATAACATTTAATCCTCTAAATGTCTGCCTGTTTCTAAGCCACTATAGACAGCCTCTTAATCACATGCTTTTTATTTGCTTTTCACAACCGGAGACTGCTAGTTCATGTAGGCCATACAGATAACATTGTGTTCACGCCTGGGAAGTTATTTAAGATTAAGCACAACACAGTACTAAATGCAACTCAAAAGATTTTAAATAGTCACAGTCATGTGATCAGGGGGCTGTCAGAAGATGCTTAGATACAAGGTAATCACAGAAGTAAAAAGTATATTAATATAACTGTGTTGGTTATGCAAAACTGGGGAATGGGTAATAAAGGGATAATCTATCTTTTAAAACAATAAAAAAATCTATTGTAGACTGACCCTTTAATATAAAGAAAATTACTTTTGTGAGTAGACAAAACACACTGCTGCAAATTATAGATTGTGTTTACAATTGCAATTTTAGAGTACAATGCCCCTTTAATGTTATAGTTTTATGAGCTGCTTCTATTTTAAAGTTGCCCCAGGGAGATACCAAGGACACTTTATAGTTCATATAGCTTTTGTGGAAATGGTAATGGGAAGGAGACTTTGTCAAGGACTATTGGGGCAATATTAGGATAGGGTATTAAATGATCTTTGGAATGTTGGGAAAGGGTAGGCAGTCTAAACAGGCTAATACAACACAGGTGCTAAAGAATCATTCCAAACAGCGTAGACAACCCTTTTTGTACTTGTGTTTATACATATGTATTGCACTAGATTATGAATTCAAGCTACCTCGTTGTATAATGCTACAAAACACACAGACACATTATAAATAATATATAAGGCTCATGCATAGACTTTGTAGTTCAGTGAAATGTATCACCACAATGTTCTTGGCACAATATTTCTAAGCATGAGCTCTCTTATGCTGGAAAATGTAAACATAAGGTAGGTAACATGAGTAGCAAAATACTGACAAATCGTAAACCTTGTTTTCTCTTTGGCTTTATCTGCTTTAAAGGAACAATGTAATAAAAATATTTTTTTTCCAGTTTCATTAGTTTATATTTTTGACAGATCCCCCCCTCACACTATGGTCCCTATTTATCAAATACCAGATGGTTCCTATCCACCCATGGTAATGGCAAACAGGCCGGGGACTCTGTATCTCATTGTGCAGTGCCACCCCAGTGAATGTCAATCACTCTTTAGAGGTGGCTGGGAGATTAAGAAACAGCAGTCAGGTGATCACTGCTTTTTGACTTGCAGCAAGCAGATTCACTTGAGCAAGCCTGACCTGCAAGTGGTCCAAATCAGCTTCTACTGCTTAATAAATGGAGCCCTTTGGCATGGAATTAAATTATATTAAAGATATAACAAGTGAACAAAAATTTAGCAACAGCAAATTTTGTGTGTCGGTTCCATTTTTATGACTGTGACACAACCAAATTGCATATTTTTCAGCAAAAGTCTACTACGTGCAGGTCATCAAATGGAAGGCTTTTTTTTTATAGAGCTGCCTCTTATAAACAGCCAGGTAAGATATTGCTGGCACCAAATGGTAAAACGCCGGGACTTATGTCATATATGTATCAGTGTAGGACCTCCATACCCTTAACCATGGCTCACCTAACTCACAAAGAGTAACCACTGATAACCTGTACACCTGTTAACTCTAAAAGTAGCTTGCCCAATACTAAAAATCACAATTAACCCTAACTGTGAAACCTTCAACCACACTAACAGTGAATTGCCCAACCAACCCTCTGTAAAAATCAATGCTATTATTCCTAAACATGATCATGAGAACTAGCCTGCTGCCTGATCCCTACATGACCTTCTGCAGTAGCAAAACTTTCATTTCATCACCACACCCTTTAAAAAATCAAAAACTAATCAACCTGCAAAATATAACCCCTCCCTCAAAAACTAATAAATCAAATAATATTAATAATTAGCAGCTATAGGATTTTTATTTGTCAGGATCTTATGGCCAGCAGCAGCAGTACAAGGTCGCTCATAGATTACATGTATGAATAACTCTGGACCATCTTCCAGATCTCCTTATATTTAAAGGGACAGTGAAGTCAAAATTTAACTTTCATGGCCTAGATAGAGCAAGCAATTTTCAACAGCTTTTCAATTTACTGCTATTATCAAAAAAAAATTCTCTTGTTATTATTTGTTGAAGATTAAACCTAGGTGGGCTCATAGGACTCCAGGAGAGTGCACATGTCTTAAAGTTAATGTAAATTTAGATGATAAAGTGCCCATTTTTAAAAAATCTGATTAACAGGGGCGTTTTAATTCATCAAAATTTACATTTCACTCGTGTTGTGAAAATACCTTTTAATCTTGACAGCCGCTGCATCGCTTCCCCTGCCCGTCACAAAGCCTCTTCCCGGGTCTAAAATAAGGAATCCGTCTTCCTCAAATTACGGCGTTAAATCAGACACTGATTCTCCCGGGGGGAAGCCGTGATTGGAGGATGACCGATCCATCATTTCTGATGTATGAAGAGGCTTGCGACGACGAGGGAATCGCTGGAGCGGCTGTCAAGATTAAAAGGTAAGTAAATTTCACAACACGAGTGAAATGTAAATTTTGATTAATTAAAGTGCCCCTGTTTTTAATCAGATTTTTAAAAACCGGGCACTTTATCATCTAAATTTACATTCATTTTAAGCAGTCTATGAAAGTATTATTTGCGACATTGTTTTTAAAATTATTATAAATGTTACAAATACTGCTGCCATAGACTGCTAAAGACACGTGCACACTCCTGAAGTCCTATGTACCCACCTAGGTTTACTCTTCAACAAAGTATTCCAAGAGAACAAAACAAAGTTTATAATAGAAGTAAATTAAAATTAAAAGTTGTTTAAAATCACATGCTCTATCCGAATCATAAAAGTGTAATTTTGACTTTACTGTTCCTTTAAAGATAAATTTAATAAATCTGGATTGGATGATCTGATCTTCTTGCTGCAGCAAATCAGTGTGCCAAAAATAAATAAAAGAGTCTGAACTAAACAGTCATTGCCTCCTATTTAGCATGGTGAAGGTACGCTGCAACAGTATGCACTCTAGCACCTCTAGAGGATTGGGGAGGAACAACAGTACCGCAGAGGAAAATTACAAGAATGACAGATAAAATAATGTATATAAAAGATTTTAATTTTACTTCCCTTTTGAAAAGTCTCAATTTTCATTATAATTGAAAAACTGACACTAATTTGTGAAGCACTAGCTGTCGTATGTTTTGGAGGCTAGATTTATTTATACTTTATTCTTACAGTTTTATTTTGTAATTGTATTTCATTAGACAGTTTTTGTAAATAAAGATTAAAAGCTTCTTTTTTATAGTAATGTTTTCTTACTGTAGACTAAATAAACACAACACCTAATTAATTTAAACAAATGCAAAACCTAATTATTTTCTTGAATCAGTTAAGTACTGGAAAGAAAGCAGAGTAACGTGCTTTTATTCTCTAATTGTCTAAAACAAACCAAATTGAGTGTGAAGCCAACATTCTGTATTGTCTCTTGACTGTTGCTGTCTGTGATGCAACGAAATAATTTTGGGGAGTTTTTTGTGAAAAGAGGCAATCTAGCACATGGGTTATGCTAGTGGGATGTTTAACTAAATAATTCATTTGGGTTATTTGTTCTTCCTTCTTAAAAGAAAACCAATTTTCCTTGTGTAAATTTAGATTTGTTTCCTTGCTATCTCTACTGTCATCCTTTTGTACAATCTCTGAATAAAAACACAATTTAGATAACGAATTGAGTTCTGTGAAGGCGTTTTGTTAGAGCATTCATTGTCTGCCATTGTATAATCTGAAAAATAGAATTTGGCAAATAACGAGATAAAGAATATTAAAGAGAACAAAGTGCTTTCCTCAGCAAAATCTTATTTTTGGGAGGAAGTTGGATTATTTAAGCTTCAAGCATATATATTGTGATTTAATATTTTAGTCATGATAAGAAAGAAATTAATCTTTTATGCTATTTTACGTTTTCTTGAGTGGGTGACAATAGGTGCTTACCAGTTTTCCAAAACTCAACAGCATCTCCACTTTCAAATGATGTTTAACAATATTATTTTGTCTTAAAGGGATAGGAAAGTCAAAATTAAACTTGTATATTTCAGTTAGAACATGTAATTTTAAGACACTTTTAAATTCACTTCTATTTTCCAATGTGCTTCGTTCTCTTGGTATCCCTTATTGAAAAAGAATACACACATATAATACACTAGTGGGAGCTAGCTGCTGATTGGTGCCTGCACACATTTGTCCCTTGTGATTGGCTGCCAGTAGTGAAATGGTATTCCTTTATCAAAGCATAACAAGAGAATGAAGCAAATTTGATAATAGAAGTAAATTGTAAAATTGTATGTTCTATCCAAATAATGAAAGAAAATTTGGGGGTCTCCTGTGCCTTTAACTCCTACCCTGGATACAAACTGAAATGATTGGGAGACTGTCAAAGCAATTTCTTTAGATGATAAATCAATGTAAACAAATAAAACCAAAAAAATGCAACTGTTTTAATCTTTACAATTTGTTGTATGACAAACTTATAATTGAAATTTAGATCTGCTGAGAATTGTGGAGTAAGCAGTATTTATTTATTTATGTATGTTACAGAAATCAATGTTTAGCAGAGAGGAGAGGTGTAGGGTTTTCTATAACAACATTCCGTTGTATCTCTACAAATGTACAGATTTAGCTTATTACAGTCTTCAGGATGGCTTCTTCAACAATATTGACCTTTGCTGAATCTAGCTTATTTCAGTTAAATGAACATTACATTATTTGTCTCTCGAGTACGATCAGGTTGACTGACACCTCCCTGCTAGCGGCCGATTGGCCGCGAGTCTGCAGGGGGCAGCGTTGCACCAGCAGGTCTTGTGAGCTGCTGGTGCAATGCTGAATACGGAGAGCGTATTGCTCTTCGCATTCAGTGAGGTCTTGCGGACCTGATCTGCACTGTCGGATCAGGTCCGCAAGACCTTTGATTCATAGGCCCCTAAGGGTTAATTGTACTGGAAAGAGAGAATGACAGAAATAAGCAATGAAAAATGTAGTATGATAGAAAGGGAACAAGGAAAAAAGATAGATGAAAAGGGAAAGGTGAGAAATAACCAGTTGACTTATCACAGAAAAAGATCTCAACCATTGAACTATACAGCAGAACATAATATGTTTCACTTTACTCAGTAACAGTATATTTATTATTTTTGTTTTCCCCTGTGGATACTACACTGGCATAGGTACAGAATCATAATTTCCAACTCTGTCCTTAAACAAAGCATGGGGAATTGGAATGCAGAAAAAATAATACTTAAAGGTAAATAAAAGTGAATGATGCAGGTATCCATAACAATGCAATATATGCTATAATATTTAGCATAGAAAATAATGACTGTATTGCTAATGCTAAAAACAAAATATCACATTATTGAATCAATTAACAAAATTGCATTTCTTAGTTAAAGGGACAGTAATGTTAAAATGAAACTTTAATGATCCAGATAAAGCATGTGAAAAGCATACCTTTGGGAGCTAGCTGGTTGCACTTATATGCCTCTTGTCATTTCTGCTCTCAGGTGTATCTATTTCTTTTGTATCCATTGTTTAAAGTTGGTTTCTTTTTATGAGGTAGGCGTAGGAGTGCGAACATTTTGTGCACCAAAATTTTTTACAATCACTCTTGTGAATGCTCCTGTAATATAGTGCTAAAAAAAGTGCACGTTCATAAACCTACCTCAGTATGCTCTCATAAAAAGTGGCCACATTTTAAAAAAAGGACACTAGAGAACAACCTAAATTTGGTAAGAGAACCATATGGTCACTTTAATGTCCAATGTCACTTTAATGTGCAATGATGAACTTGTAAGAATAATATATACAATCTGAAGTAATATAATAGAGGTTTTGTTGGCAGATAAATACAAGAAGGCCAGTCCAAAAAGTTCATATTTTCTTCTGAAGTATAAGATTAAAGGGACACTACAGTGAAAATAAAGAAGACATGTCCTAATTCAGTAGAGAATGTCATTTTTTTGTACTACACGTAATG
The DNA here is from genome assembly GCF_027579735.1 of Bombina bombina. Taxonomy (NCBI): domain Eukaryota; kingdom Metazoa; phylum Chordata; class Amphibia; order Anura; family Bombinatoridae; genus Bombina; species Bombina bombina. Next base: position 143,339,384 of record NC_069505.1, on the reverse strand, counting down.
CTGTGTGTTTATCACCTGCAAAAAGTTTAAACACATAGCTAAAGTTCTGCTTGGGAGCTGCATAGAACTAGTGACCTTGAGCAGGAAACAGCAGGTAAGCCAATCAGCAGTGGCAGTCACATAACCCCACCCATCACTTGCAGGGTTCATCTCTTGAGCTATAGTGTTAAACTTTATTGGATTGGGTAATACAAAAAAATACATGCGTTAATGAACCAGAGCATGTCATATTTGCTCTAAAACATCCATTTAACTAGTATAGCTTTAGGCATATACTATCAATTATTGAATTTCCTTAAAGGGACAGTGTTGCCAAAAATAGTTTTCCCGTTAAAGGGATTGTCAACACCAAAATTGTTAATGTTTAAACTACCCATTCCCCAGCTTTGCACAACCAACATTGCTATATTAATATAAATTTATAACATTTCAAACTCTAAATTTGTGCCTGTTTGTAAGCCACTACAGACATCCTCTTATCACATGCTTTTTTATTTACTTTTTACAACAGGAGACTGCTAGTTCATATGAGCCATGTAGATAACATTGTGCTCACACCTGTGGAGTTGTGCACAACACAACACTCATTGGCTAAAATGCAAGTCAATAGATAATAAATAAATAGCTATGTGATAAGGTGGCTGTCAGAAGATGCTTAGATACAAGGTAATTACAGAGGTAAAAAGTGTATTACTATAACAGTATTATTTATGCAAAACTGGGGAATGGATAATAAAGGGATTATCTATCTTTTTAAACAATAAAAATGTTTCCAATTTAACACATTGCAGTTCTTAAACAATATGGGAAATTGCTTGTTTATGTTTCCGCACTATCGGCCGGATTATGAGTTTTGCGTTAGAGGATATGTGGTGCTAACAAGCAGTTTTTACTCATGCTCACTTACCTGCAGCGCTGGTATTACGGGTTTTTATAAACCCGGCTTTAAAAGGCAAGAAGTGAGCGTTGAGCAAAATTTTGCTCCTTGCCACACTCCAATACCAGCGCTGCTTAAGCCAGCGGTGAGCTGGTTTAACGTGCTCGTGCACGATTTCCCCATAAGAATCAACGGGGAGAGCCGGCTGAGAAAAAGTGCAGCACCTGTAAAAAAGTAGCGTAAAGCTCCCTAACGCAGCCCCATTGATTCCTATGGGGAAATAAAATTTATGTCTACACCCTAACATGAACCCCGAGTCTAAACACCCCTAATCTTACACTTATTAATCCTAATCTGCCGCCCCGACATCTGCATTATATTTATTAACCCCTAATCTGCCGCTCTGGACACCGCCGCCACCTACATTATACTTATGAACCCTTAATCTGCTGCTCCCAACATTGCTGACACCTACATTATATTTATTAACCCCTAATCTGCCACCCCCAATGTCACGGCAACCTACCTACACTTATTAACCCCTAATCTGCTGCCCTCAACGTCGCTGCCACTATAATAAACATATTAACCCATAAAACGCCACACTCCCGTCTCACAAACATTAGTTAAATATTAAACCCCTAATCTGCTGTCCCTAACATCGCCGCCACCTACCTACATTTATTAACCCCTAATCTGCCACCCCCAACGTCGCCTCCACGATACTAAATGTATTAACCCCTAAACCTAAGTCTAACCCTAACACTAATAGTTACATTGTAGCTAGTTTAGGGTTTATTTTTATTTTACAGGCAAGTTTGTATTTATTTTAACTAGGTAGAATAGTTATTAAATAGTTATTAACTATTTACTAACTACCTAGCTAAAATAAATACAAAAGTACCTGTAAAATAAAACCTAACCTAAATTACAATAACACCTAACACAACACTATAATTAAATAAATTAACAACAATTAAATAAATTAAATGCAATTAGCTAAAGTACAAAAAAACAAACACTAAATTACAGAAAATAATAAACAAATTACAAGATATTTAAACTAATTACACCTAATCTAATAGCCCTATAAAAATAAAAAAAGCCCCCCCCCAAAATAAAAAAAACCCTAGCCTAAACTAAACTACCTAAACTAAACTATCAATAGACCTTAAAAGGGCCTTTTGCTGGGCATTGCCCCAAAGTAATTAGCTCTTTTACCTGTAAAAAAAAATACAAACAACCCCCCAACAGTAAAACCCACCACCCACACAACCAACCCCCCAAATAAAATACTATCTAAAAAAACCTAAGGTCCCCATTGCCCTGAAAAGGATGGGCATTGCCCTTAAAAAGGCAGTTAGCTCTTTTGTGGCCCAAACCCTAATCTAAAAAATAAAAACCACCCAATACACCCTTAAAAAAACCTAACACTAACCCCCTGAAGATCGACTTACTGTTCTGAAGACCAGACATCAATCCTCAAGGAAGCAGCAGAAGTCTTCATCCAACCGGACCGAAGTCCTCAATGAAGCCAGGAGAAGTCTTCATCCAACCCGGGCGAAGTGGTCCTCCAGACAGGCTGAAGTCTTCATCCAGACGGCATCTTCTATCTTCATCCATCCGGCGCGGAGCGGGTCCATCTTCAAGACATTCGACACAGAGCATCCTCTTCTTCTTACTGAATGACGGTTCCTTTAAGTGTTGTCATCCAAGATGGTGTCCCTTAGATTCCGATTGGCTGATAGAATTCTATCATCCAATCAGAATTAAGGTGGAAAAAATCCTATTGGCTGATGCAATCAGCCAATAGGATTGAGCTCGCATTCTATTTTCTGTTCCAATCAGCCAATAGAATGCAAGCTCAATACTATTGGCTGATTGGATTAGCCAATTGGATTGAACTTCAGTCCTATTGGCTGATTGCATCAGCCAATAGGATTTTTTCTACCTTAATTCCGATTGGCTGAATTCTATCAGCCAATCGGAATCTAAGGGACGCCATTTTGGATGACGTCACTTAAAAGAACCGTCATTCAGTAAGAAAACTTTGTTTGAAGAGGATGCTCTCCGTTGGATGTCTTGAAGATGGAGCCGCTCCGCGTCGGATGGATGAAGATAGAAGATGCCGTCTGGATGAAGACTTCTGCCCTTCTGGAGGACCACTTCGCTCGGCTTGGATATAGACTTCTCACGGCTTCGTTGAGGACTTCGGCCCGGTTGGATGAAGACTTCTGCCGCTTCCTTGAGTCGAGGTTTTTTTAAGGTTTTTTTAAGGGTGTATTGGGTGGGTTTTATTTTTTAGATTAGGGCTCGGGCCGCAAAAGAGCTAACTGCCCTTTTAAGGGCAATGCTCATCCAAATGCTCTTTTCAGGGCAATGGGGAGCTTAGGTTTTTTAGATAGTATTTTATTTGGGGGGTTGATTGTGTGGGTGGTGGGTTTTACTGTTGGGGGGTTGTTTGTATTTTCTTTTACAGGTAAAAGAGCTGATTACTTTGGGGCAATGCCCCGGAAAAGGCCCTTTTAAGCGATATTGATAGTTTAGTTTAGGCTAGGGTTTTTTTTTTATTTTGGGGGGCTTTTTTATTTTGATAGGGCTATTAGATTAGGTGTAATTAGTTTAAATCTTGTAATTTGTTTATTATTTTCTGTAATTTAGTGTTTGCTTTTGTACTTTAGCTAATTTAATTCAATTTATTTGTTTTTAATTTAGTTAATTTATTTAATTGTAGGGTTAGGTTAGGTGTTTTTGTAACTTAGGTTAGGTTTTATTTTACAGGTACTTTTGTATTTATTTTAGCTAGCTAGTTATTAAATAGTTAATAACTATTTAATAACTATTCTAAATAGTAAAATAAATACAAACTTGCCTGTAAAATAAAAATAAACCCTAAGCTAGCTACAATGTAACTATTAGTTATATTGTAGCTAGCTTAGGGTTTATTTTATAGGTAAGTATTTAGTTTTAAATAGGAATTATTTAGGTAATAATAATTTTTACTTAGATTTATTGTAATTATATTTAATTTAGGGGGTGTTAGGATTAGATTTAGGATTCGAGGTTAATACATTTAATATAGTGGCAGCGACATTGGGGGCGGCAGATTAGGGGTTGATAAATGTAGGTAAATGGTGGCGATGTTAGGGACGGCAGATTAGCGGTTAATAATATTTAACTAGTGTTTGCGAGGCGGGAGTGCGGCGGTTTAGGGGTTAATATGTTTATTATAGTTGTGGCGATGTCCGGAGCGGCAGATTAGGGGTTAAAAATGTTAGTATAGTGTTTGTGATGCGGGAGGGACTCGGTTTAGGGGTTAATAGGTAGTTTATCGGTGTTAGTGTACTTTTTAGCACTTTAGTTATGAGTTTTATGCTACGGCGTTGTACCATAAAACTCTTAACTACTGACTTTTAAATGCGTTAGGACTCTTGACGGGGTAGGGTGTACCGCTCACTTTTTGGCCTCCCAGGACAGACTCGTAATATCAGCGCTATGGAAGTCCCATAGAAAAAAGACTTTACAAAGTTTACGTAAGTCGTTTTGCGGTAAGGCCAAAGAAGTGTGCGGTGCCCCTAAACCTGCAAGACTATAATAGCAGCGGTAGGGAAAAAGCAGTGTTAGGACCTGTTAACGCTGCTTTTTCAGGCTAACGCACAACTCGTAATCTAGCCATATGTGTCTTAAGGTACTTTAGTTTTAGTATAGGACTTTATATTTATTTTTTAGGTGCTATTTTTAATACTTTTTTTTTACTGTTCTGTTTTTTTAACGTAGAAGGTTTTAGAGGGTTAGCCTTTAGGGGTTAATAGAGTAGGGGGTTTATTATGATAGGGGTTATGGCAATTTAGGGGTTAATAGTGTAAGGGGTCTATTGCAATGAGGATTGTGGCTGTTTGGGGGTTATTAGTGTAGGAGTTTTACTGTGATTTATAAGTTAAGTAGTTTAGGGGGTTTATTGGGATGGGGTGTGGTGGTTTAGGGGTTAAGTAGTGTAAGGGTTTTTTATTTTATTTGCATTGTGGCACTTTATGGGTTAAGTAGTGTAGGATGTTTATTGTGATGGGGGTTGTGGCAGTTTAGGGGTTAAAGTGTAGGGGGATATTGCAATGGGGTGTGCCAGTTTAGGGGTTAAGTAGTGTAGGTTTAGGACTTAGGGGTTTGTAGCGGTATTTGCGATGGGGGTTGTTGCAGTTTAGTGTAGCAGGTTTTTGGCTGTTTAGGTGTTAAGTAGTATAGCAGGTTTTTCTGATGGGGGTGTGTTGGTTTAGGCGTTAATTTTGTAGGTTATCATTCTTTTATTATTATTAAAATAATAACTAATGAACAACTACTAACAAATTTTGTTAATACGTTCATTTATTATTATTTTAATTTTGTGCAGGCTGCAGTTTGTTCATTCAGTTTTGTGCTGAATTACCAAATTAGGTAATACTCAGTCGAATACAGATTCATAAATGAATGAATACAAATGTGCATGTTTAGAAGTTGGGCTCTAACTTATTATATATACGTATTGTTGTATTCTGTGTCAGTAGCAGTGAGGTTTCACAGATCAATGACGTTGCTATCTTTTTGACAACTGTAACTTGCACTTGGGATTAGCTTGCACAATAAAAAGCAGAAGAGTAAGATTTTTTTGATTATTTTTTTTTACACAGTTTAAAAGTTACATAGCAAATATACAAAAAAAGAAAAAAAAGCCCCCAGGAATAATAGAGAAAATAAGTAGCTACAAAAAAAAAAAATGTACAGCTCCACTTCTATATTGTGCATGAAAAACTGAAGCTCCCTGTACAATAAAATCACTTATTTGTGAATGTGTACCACTTCTGTCCAGTGCAGACTGACCTATCAGGCACTTGCTCCGGACACAAGACCCTCAGTCTGCGGGGGACATAGCCCATCCAACACCTTCACTCAGATTGCTGTGGTGCCTAGTGCCCTTAAACAAATGTGACAGCAGTATTAGTAATTATTTAGCATGCTCACCACATTCACTGCACACCAGTCATTGCCCTGATTTTGATACCCCAAATTCCTCTGCCACTTACCTCCTCCAAGCACCCCGTGCCATTACCAGCCGCACCTAAATTTAGCCTGGTGCACCTGCATCTTTTCCTGGCCACGCATCAAAGAACTATATTCCCCATAATGCTGCATGGCCAAAGGGGGTGTGGTCTGCTTTTCACGATCTGCCTGGTTTAACCGGCCAACGAAGCACTAAGACTTGCTCTAGAGGTTGAAGGTTGGCACTGGCAACAAAATGCAAGAGCTTGATTACTGACCCCTATGCTAGACCGCCTGCTCTTCCAGAGTAGCACATAATGTGGCACATGAGGGATACAATAACTCATCAGTGTGTATCTCTGTCGCATGGTGCAACTGGTTACAGAAAGAACTTGCTGCTTTAAACCAGCATCTTCTTAACTCAGATGCACAAAGCCTCAGGGATTTTTGTTATTTAGTTTCTGTAGGTTAGGACCCAGAGAGGAAGAGACCTTGATGTGGTCCTGGGCCTAATTCTGTAACTATCTCTTCCATCCATTTTGCTTTTAATCTAGCTGTGTGATTTCAAGAGAGCATCAGACTTACTGTGTTATTGTGTGTGTGTGTATATATATATATATATATATATATATATATATATACGTATTTATTACACATACAGATGCATGCACATGCCCAGGGGCCACATGGATTGTCAGTCTACCCCTGCTTCTGTCACTGGATATAAAAATACTATAAATTCCAAAATCGTGACACCAAGTCATAAGATGCAATATTTTTGAAACCAGCAATTTTGAAGGGTTAAAATAAGCAAATAGCTTTGAAGAGAGCTGTAGGCACTGGAAGAAAACAATGTGGTGGGTACTGACCCTGCTACTGTCGTTGTTCAGTTTATTGTCCCTTTAACAAATGAATAACATTGTCAAAATTTGGCAAAAATATATATGACCCCAAGAATTAATCTTGTTTGAAACTAAATGATTTTTTTTTCATCCAATAGAAATATTTTATCTGTACTCATGTCTATTTGCTACACTGTGAGAGAACTACTTAAATGTTACTGTTTGGGTACCACTGACTAATATTAGAAATAATTAAAATATAAATGAGGAGACTTTTCCAATATTAGTGAATCTGGGACAATGTTGGCAGACTCACCAACAGAATAAACATAGTGTTAATGTCCATGTCTGAATCCCAAGAGAACTATTGCACATTTTCAGTTTTAAAGGTTTGTAATATAAATGTGCAAAACAAAAAAATATAACTATTTTTATTTTTGGATGTTGATTAACAAAGAAGCACACATGAAAGGATTTATCAAAAAAAATCATAATTAAATATAATTTAAAAAATGACAGCTTGAAAGGTTAGCAAAACCACAATATGAAAAACAGAAAATAAATATATGTTATCAACAAGAGAAGTTTTAATGGACAGTAAACACATTGTGATTTTAATATAAAATGTTTTTTTATCCAGTAAAACACCTCTGAAATATACTTTCATTATTTATTTTGCTTCCTTTTTTGTCTGTGCATGGCTAACCCTGCTACATCAAAACATTAAAAAAAATCAAGAAAGAAGTTGAAGATGGGCAGTATTAAAACTTAACATGTATTATTTAATAAATAAAAGCATATATGAACGGGCCAATAAAATGCCACATCCACCTACGCATTTCATGCCCATATCATAGCGCTCCATCAGTAATCCTGCTACAAATATTTCCCTAATTGACTTTAATAGACAACAGACTGCAAAACAATGCACATTATGACAATAGAAATTTCTTGTGATTGCAAGATGTTTACTGTCCCTTTCAAGGGACATAAGTCAAAAAAATTTCTTTCATGATTCAGATAGAGCATGCGATTTTTAAGCAGCTTTCCAATTTACCTCCATTAACAAAATGTGCAGAGTCTTTTTATATTTACACTTTTATAGTCATCAGCTCCTACTGAGCATGCACAGGAATTCACAGAATATACGTATTTATGATTGGCTGATGGTCACATGATGCAGGAGTGAAAATAGACATAACTGAAATTTGTCAGAAAAAAATCTACTGCTTATTTGACGTTCAAACTAAGTGCTATTTCATTGTCTTTTTGCTATGCATGTGTTGTTTATTCAAATCCACTGTATTTACTGATCCTTTAAGTGTTTACTGCCCCATTATTACAAGTGCTTTGCATTTTGCCGTCAAACTGCCCTATCATCTAAATGTCAAGTAAATTAAAAATGTCAATTAATTTCGTTTTTTGCTCAATTTTATTATGCAACATTTATTTTTCAGTCCTCAATATTTTACCATTCTTGCCATCTGCAATTTGTCAGTAACTATTTAGCACTGGAGAGAGCAGTTTAAAACGTAGAAATCTGCTCACTCATGCAGATATTCAGTGTTATCAGCAGTTTATATAGGTGTAGGAAAGACTTATTACCAAACTAATTAAATTGTAATAAAAATAATGTCAATCTAATCAACTATAAACTTTAATTGACTCATGTTTTAAGTATCACTAAGCACATCTCTAGCCCAAATACCCAAATGTAAAGCCAGTTATGTAGCACTTATTTTCTCATCTACATAAACATGTAACTGATGTTTTTTTAATGCATTTTAGAAACTATAATTTACAATTTACAAGATAAGACACTAATACACTCCATACACCCTCCTCTAACTATGGGTGCCATTACTTTAGGACCTAGGTTTCACTGCAGGTGTCTGTAGGAGAGTTAATGCACATGTGCAAACATATCAGTACTGGAATGTTGTGAAAGATAGACTTTAGCATGATAGCATCCATTACTAAAGGGAGGTGGGGAATAAGCTCGGTACTATGCTTCTAAAATGTATTTAGTGCATAAAGGACCATTTACGATGAGATTACAAGTGGAGCGCAAAATATCGCTTTCGCTAAAGCGATATTTGCGCTCCAATTTGTAATACCAATGCATGCAAATGTGCTCTGGTATCATGAGTTGGGTGCTTCATCTTTGTGAGTATTACTCCACTTTACCACTGCTAATTGATTCAGCCTGCATTATTTAAACCTGTGTCTCCTTATTCCTCAATACGAACGCGACCTCATATTTGCATTGTAAGGAGAGCGCGCTTCCATAGGCTCAAATGGGAGCCTCGTGTCTCACGGCATGAGAAGGGAGTAAGTAGCGTAGCGATGGGCAGCAAATATAAATTATATGATTATTTACTTATATATTTACAGAGAACACACAGTTCCCATAGACTGCAATGCAAAGGCACTTTTTAGTGCCGTTTTTTTTTTCCAAACACCCCACGCATGCCACATTTAATCCCATAAAACTGCTTCATGCAGTTTTCTAAAAAATAAAATAAAGATGCTATTATTGTTAAAAAAAAATTATAATGGAAACAAACAAAGTTTGGGGGCAATTGAGGCCATTTTAAAAATAAATTTAAAATGAACCCGAGGTCTGACCTCATTATCAGTAGATTATTTTCTGAGAAATTTCAAATATTGTTTCCATTTTTCTGCCCACTTCTGACAGCTATTGGCCAATTACAGACTGATATACTTATACCCTGGGAGCTATTGCACATGCTCAGTAGGAACTGGTGCCTCAGAAAGTGTACATATAAAAAGACACAACTTAAAGTGAATGTAAATGTTTTACATATTGACAATAAAAATCGATTCTTATTTACTATTTTATTAATACCGCATAGTTATTTGCTTCAAATATCTAAAATTTAACATTATATTCAAGTTTGTAACTTAGCTCCGTTTTGATTCCGAGCTCCTCCCATCCATAACTTCCCTTCTTTTCCTCGCATAACGTCTAGAGCGGTCCCACCCGCTCTATGACGTATTAGCAATGCGCACTCACGATTGCTCCTTTTTGTGTGCATGCGTTTCAAATTTGTTGCCATCTATGCGCATGCGTTCAAGATATACTTCGGCAATTGCGCATGCGTTTATAAATAAGGGTGTACTCGCGATCGTGACAGCTAATTTTTGTGCGCATGCGTAGCGAGCGGGTATGTTCTCAAAGCAACATAGTAGTCTGGTTGTGGCTGCGGGCTTTATATGCGCATGCCTCAAGCGTGAACGCGCAGCGCTTCGAAATCCAGCTGAAGTTGACTTACGCATGCGCATATAAAAGACGCATGCGCATAAATTCATCAGTGACGTTATTAAAAAGGGGCTGGACGCCACGGGGTACGGCAAGTTATTAGTTTAGGGAAATGTCAATCAAAGTTATAAACGCGGAACAAAATGGCGGGCGGAGGGAGAACGCAAGACGTTTGGAATTATCTAAGTATATAAATGGATATAATATTATGTATTTTAAAAAATCATGACTTAAACTTATGCTATTTTTGGATGATACAGCAGTTATGATTGTCGGCTATCAGTGACTTTACATCCACTTTAATGGAAGCAAAATTATGAAATTAGTTTTAAATGACATGCGCTAACTGAATCATGCAAGTTTAATTTAAAATGTGTCTGACTTTTCAATGTTAAACCCTGTCTTTTAATGTGCTTATGATTTATTTGTAACTTGTAATTTCTGTAAAGGGTACTTTTCTTGTCTTCTTCCAAGCGGCGACCTCTTCTTTCTTTTTCCAGGAACAAGCCGGCTCAGAGCGGAGGGCGGAACTGAAGACCGATGACCGCGGAGCTGAAGACCAGCTACCCTGTAATTACCCACATATGTAATGGAGCCCCATATGTATCATTATACACTCTGACAAGCGTGTGATACCACCCCCTTTTCTCACATAAGAGAAGGGCTTGTCAATCACCCAAGGAAAAGTGTTTGGGATGATTGCTCTCCATCAACTCATAAGTGGTGGAGAGTGTAAGAAGCAGCTGTCTGATGATCGCTGTTTTTTACAATCGGGGAAACAGGCTCATATGTGCAAACCTGCCCCACAAGGGCTCTGAAGTTTAGTACATGGAGCCCAAACACTGCTTAGGAAAACAAACTACACACACAAATAATGGCAAAGAAACAAACAACTTTTATTAACCTTTTAATGCCATGATGGCGTTCTATTCCGTCCTAACCACGCCAGGCTTTAGCGCCGTTAGGACAGAATAGAACGTCCTAGCCGTTTGGCTGTTCTCAAGCCAATGGCGCTTCCAGGATGCGATTGCGCTCTAGAGGGCGTGCCTAGCGTCATAGAGACACCCCCCTGACTCAATCCCATCATTGAAATATTGCAAACACATGCACAATCGCAGGATTTCAATTTGTTTACATCGGAACATTGTTCCAATGTAGACAAATTAACCCGGTCATCAAAGGGTTAATGTCAAAGTTTGATTTTAAAATTAGCAAACATTAACATTTATTTTTAAATTGCACAAGAATGTTTAACATATACAGTAAAAAAAAATAAAGGTGTGAATAGGTGAAATAAATAGGAAACTCAAAGTTGTTTTTTTTCTTGTAACATAAATTTTCCACCTCATGTGAGTCTGCTTTCTGCATTGTAAGAGGCATAGGTCCAGAAGTGGACTGGGCCAGGGGACAGGGTGGCAATTTACCCCCAGGCCACCCATTGGTGATAAAACCGGACCAGTAAACTGAAACATTATGCATCACTTAGTAGTTTGTTTTTACTGAGGTGTATGTGGTTACTCAATATACATAGATTTAAATAAGGATCAAGTCATATGTCTTACTCTATCAGGCCCATTTATCAAGCTCCGTACGGAGCTTGAAGGGCCGTGTTTCTGGCGAGTCTTCAGACTCTCCAGAAACACAACTTATGAAGCAGCGGTCTAAAGACCGCTGCTTCATAACCCTGTCCGCCTGCTCTGAGCAGGCGGACAGGAATCGCCGGAAATCAACCCGATCGAATACGATCGGGTTGATTGACACCTCCCTGCTGGCGGCCAATCCGCAGTGTCGGATCAGGTCCACAAGCCCTTTGATAAATGGGCCCCTTTGTATCAATAAAATAGCTAGGTTGTGTCAAAATACGCAACACATGTATCACCCTAACAGAAAACCATGTGAAAATAGAGATGATTTTAAGACACTGAAAGCAGATTAATCTGATTTGTATTATGCTGCAATATTCCATGTTTAAAGTACACCTCCTGCTAAATGTGATCTCCCTAAAGGCATTTCACAACTCACAGGGGCAGCCACTTTTGTTCAGAGAATACTCAGAGGAGCCCCTGAACATCTCACTGAGTTTTTTTCACATCTGAACAAGAGAATCTTTTATAATCCGGTCGTAAATTATCATACGTTTTTCTAGATTCTCATTTTCTTAAAATGAATTTCTGTTGCTTTTTTAAAAAAATGGAGATTTTGACAATCTCATTAATAGGAAAAGTTCTTAATTGCTTATATGTAATATGCAAATATATCTTTCTTCCTGCTGCTCCAATTTAGGTCAATGTAATAGTGACAAATGTATCTTTGTGCAATACATTTATATATTGCTACAGAATCTTTCCATACCCAGGTGTGAAAGCAAAATAATGGTGTTTTCCTCTTTGTTTTGTTTTGTAAAGGACACAAAACATATTTTATATACAAAGTACTACACTGCAAAATGTTTGTACACAAAATATGTTTTAAATGCATTTAAATTGTCATTGTGTTGCATTGTTTTGCAGTCCATTGGCATACCCTTTTAAAAGCCTCTCATGTCCTTTGTTGAGGCTAGTTAGGGATAGATATTGACGGATATAAATGATTCACTACTACAATGGTCACTATGTAGAATGTAGAAGGTTTAGGGGCATATTTATCAAGTTGATTTCTGTCCGCCGCCTCTGAAGGACAGAAAACAACCCGATCGAATACAATCGGGTTGATTGACACCCCCTGCTAGCGGATGATTGGCCGTGAATCTGCAGGGGGCGGCATTGCACCAGCAGTTCACACAAAGTACTGGTGCAATGATAAATGCTGACAGTATAAGCTGTTGGCATTTATCAATGTGCCGCGATGTGCAGCGGACATGACATGCTACTTCGTATAATGTCTGCTAGCACATTGGTAAATTGGCCCCTTAGGCTTGTTAAAGGGACAATGTACTGTCATTTTGTTTCTCTCCTTTAATGTTTTGCCAATGATCTAGTTAATTTATGTGTTACATTGTTTACCTTTATTTTGCCATTTGAAATAGCTGATTTTGCCCATTTTAACCCCATCTATACTGAAAATGTTAGTTATTAAAGTACTAATTATAGAAAAACAAGAAGGTTCAGATGAAATCATGCTCACAGTGGGAATGGTGATAGAGAGATACCAAAATTTTGATTTACTATCATTCTTCATAAAAAAAGAAAGGTCAGTGCACTCTTCACAAACCAGAGATGTTTGGAGCTCACTTTTCTTTACTATCAATCAAGGGGATAGTATGGGTTGCAAATGGCTGCCTCGTCTGCTGCATCACTTATTAAAAATAAATTGGGAACAAGGTTATTAACCTACAGTGTCCCTTTAAATGTTTTAAATGATCATATAATGATTTGCCTGAATTTAATAGGCACATGTTTTAAAATATATTAGTAAAATAATTGTTAGGAATTATTATTAGCATGACTAGCGCCATCTTGTTATTGGCTGCCATTTTGTCTTTGGCATCCATTTTGTCTCAATAACCTGTTGAGGCCTGTGAAGAACAGTTTCAATTGAGTTACTAAAGTAACAATCTAACAGTGTTTTTGATAAGCATTTGTCCCATAAAATGATGCAAGTACATACATAAAGGAAGCATGGACAACTAAATCAAACTTGCAGCACAACTGGAATGCACAATACGTATAATTAATATCATACATTAAAAGTTATGAGATAAGGTACAAATTTAGGAAAGAAATTCTGTGATATTTAGTAAAAATTAAAGAGAATATGTACTGATGTTTTCTCTCACATTTAATGTGTTCCCATTGATCCATTTTACCAATTGGGATGTATTAAATTGTTTATAAATTATTTACCTTTATATTGGAATTTGAAATAGCTCCTTTTGCCAGTTGTATCCCACCTATACTGAACATTTCAATGCGCAAATGACCACTAAATACAGTAGAATTACATAATTAATAAATGCATAGTAAAAAGACAATGCAATAACACCTAATCTAAATTTCAAAAAAGCAGTAAAAAAAATTCTGACAAATGTGTTTTTTTCCTATTTTTCGGCCCATGTGTATCATGTGACAGACATTAGCCAATCACATACTAGTATTCATATACCCTGTGAGCTTGTGCACATGCTCAGTAGGATATTGTTCCCCAAAAAGTGTGAATATAAAAAGACTGTGCAATCGGTAATGAAAGTAAACTGGAAAGTGTCTTAAAACAGCATGCTCTTTCTGAATCATAAACGTTTATTTTGACTTGAGTGTCCCTTCAAATACTGGTAATAGAAAAGCTATGTAAACAAGATGGTTTAGAAATAATCATTCTCCCAGTGGGTGGTCAGATAGAGAGATAATAAAGTGTTAATTGTCCATTGTTTTCTCTAAAGGCCCAAGTAAAACATGAAAAAGGCACATTTAGCTTTGCAGGGGCAGTCTTGGCTTTCCCTACGAGTGTCGAGATGTGTCCAATAGAAATAATGAGAGCTCTCTGCTATGTAAAAGTTTGCAATGGTAGATATAGTACACGGGGAGAACCCGGTATATGATTAAACTTTAATATTACTTCTAATACAAATCAACATATGCTGTTTTCAGTACACTATCCTTAAAATTGCTGTTATGTTTGTATGCATAGTTTTTTTCTTTCAGAGTAATTATAGTGTTTTGAGTATTTTGATAAAAGCTTGACACTTTTTACTTTGCAAGAAAAACTAGTGAGATTTGTAAGGAGACAATGTTTAGATAATTACAATGGGATCTCAGAGACAAAATTAATTTACAACCATGGAGTGCCCATGTTCCGCCCATTTTTGCACAGTATGCTTAAATTACGATTTACACTGTGCATATTCAATACGATTTATTCCTGTGCAATTTACATACAAATGTTACATATTTGGTGGACAATTTCGATGCACTTTAAAAATTTCTGTGTATTTTTCTGTGAAGGGTTCTATTTTTTGTATTGTATAGTTTTTAAAATTGTGATTTTTATTGTGCACTTTTGTAATGTATGCATTGTCCTTAGAAAGACACCTTGTTTTCAGGGTAAAAAGTTGCTTTAAAAGAATTCCGCCAGGGAAATAGAAAAACTGGTGAGCATTCTTAAGGGATACTAAACCCATTTTTTTCTTTTTTTTCCATGATTGAAAGAGCATGCAATTTTAAGCAACTTTCTAATTTACTCTTACACTTTATTTGAAAAAGAAGGAATGAAAGCTTAGGAGCCATTTTTGGTTGAGAACCTGGGTTACACTTGCTTATTGGTGGCTAAATGTAGCCACCAATCAGCAAGCACTATCCAGGGTGCTGAACCAAAATGGGCCGGCTCCTAAGCTTTCATTCCTGCTTTTTCAAATAGAGATACGAAGGGAACAAAGACATTTTGATAATAGGCGTAAATTAGAAAGATGCATAAAATTCCATGTTCTATCTGGAAAAAAAATTGGGTTTAGTATCCCTTTAAGTAATATCATTAGTCCAGAGACCTTTAGTTCATCGGGCCCTCAGTATTGGTCTCACTGTGTATAGTGAGAAAAAGATAAGGAGGATTTTGTGTAAATTTAGAGATATAAGCTAACGAGGTCTGCTCTCCCATTTTATTGGCTGTGGCTTCAATTAGCAGAGACACCTATCTCATGTACAAAAATAAACCTAAATATACACATTCCCATACATTATAAACTCTACAGCTGGCATTACATAATAAAGTCGTTGGAAACACATTAAGGGAAAGATTTTACAGTACACTTTCCCTTTAAACCACACTTCTTTATCTTTATTAGCATAATGTATAAATTGAACAATAAGATCTTCTGTGTCATAAAAGATATAGGTTTCTATATCACTATACTGGAAAATGCTGCCTTGACAGTTTGAATATCTTGTGTAGTTTTATTCATGTATATATTGTTCAGATCTTACTCAGGGTAATAAATTGAAGAAATGAAAATAATATTTTCATACATGATGCATAGTAAACAAATCTTTCAATTTACTGGGTTGCAAAACCGATGAATCTCAATAATAATAATATTTCTGCACCAAATATATTCCTATTTTCATAACAAAAACATCTCACAGTATATTGGAGCAGTGTAATCACAGAATACATAACACTCTAGATTGCTATTATTCATCTACTGCACCCTATAAATGACAGAGAAATGTGCCATTCTCAATTGTAGACATCTCGGCTTTTTTATTTATTCAGTACTTTTTAAACCATGACAAAAATAATATTTAACTAAATTCAACATGTCATTTTTTTGCAAGGGTTGTTAAACAAAGTTTTATATCTGTTCAAATTGGAAGTTATGTAGAATAGGCAACATCACAAAGTCTCATCTTTTTTATATTAACAGCATCACATATTCAGCTTGTTCATAATATTGTATTCCCTACAGCACAGCTCAAAAGGTACTGATGCATATGTTCCAGATACTAACCTGCTAGGGGTGGAATACTGATTGTTTGCTGAAAGTGGGAAGAAAATATTTACACTTTAATGTAGTGGAGTTCAAAATATCTTCTTGTGCACTATTGATCAAAAACCACCACCATTTCCAACAGTCCTGCTTTTAGCTTTTTGTCATATGAGATATATATATATAGACACACACACAGACATATATACATATATTTACAGATATATATATATTTACATTTACACACATACATATATATATTTAAACACACACACACACACATATATATATATATATATATATATATATACTGTATATACTGTGTATATATATATATATATATATATAGACACACACACACATATATATATATATATATATATATATACTGTGTATATATATATATATATAGACACACACATATATATATATATATATATATATATATATATATACATACATACACAAATATATATATATATATATATATATATAAACAATAGATAGTTAGAGCCCAGCACCATAAGTTTCAATACTGGCTTCCAGCTTGTGTGCTCGTTACTGTGGAGTATCAGCCACACTCCAAAAGATACAGTCCATATATGCAAAGTGTAACAGCACCACAGCACAGTCTTACTTCTTAGAGGTGAAAAATTCTTTTATTGAGGTACAACAACCATAAAAAAGCGACGTTTCGGACCTACATGGTCCTTATTCATGCATAGTTAAAATACAATTGAACAAACATTTAAAAAGGGTATCAGAGCCAATCAGGGTTTAGTGCTGTGAACTAATTGGTTTAACTCATACCTGTCCAGGTATTGCAATTTGCTTTACTTAAGTGCCCCCTGGTGGCCCCAAAACACATAACATTTTAAAACAAAAGAATATCTTATAAAAACAATATCTTATAAAAACAAATACAAATCATAGTCCCTATTCAGACCATAAGGGTGTAAAGTATTCAAACGTTTAATCCACCATACTTCTTTTTGTTTTAACTTTAATTCCCTATTGCCCCCTCTTCTATGTATGGGAATATGGTCTATAATTTGAAAGCGGAGTTGGCTAACTGTGTGTCCCATTTGTGTAAAATGTGCAGAAACTGGTAATGACAAATCTTTAGATTTAATAGAGGCCTTATGTTGGCTGAACCTATCCCTGGCAGCCTGGGTGGTCTCGCCAATATAACAAAGCCCACATGGGCATTTAAGTAAATAGATTACATAATTGGTCTGGCATGTATATAATCCATTTATAGTGTATTGTTTCCTTTTATCATTTTGTGCCAGGTATTTACCTTTAATTATAGAGTTACATTGGGCGCAGTGCAGACAGGGATAACATCCCTTATTTGGTGTAGTTAGGTAGTTAACATTAGATGGTTTGATGGTACCTATATCGGCACAAACAATATTATCCCTAAGGTTTTTAACCCTTCTGTATGAGGGCATGGGGGGTAGTTTGAAAGATTCTACTTCTGGATTATATTTAGACAGTAAGTGCCAATATTTTCTTACTATTCTAAAAACATCACTACTCAGATCACTATACTCCATAGAAAAGGCCAATCTGTTAGATCTACTTACTGTGCTGTTTTTAGGATGTTTTTTAGTTTGTTTTCTTTGTATTTCTTCAATACTCCTAGCTACTGTCTCTTCTGGATATCCTCTTTGGATAAATTTATTGCCCATAGATTTCAATCTTTCTGGCAATATCTCTTGGTCTTGAACTATTCTCTTTGTACGCAATAGCTGGCTCCTGGGTATAGATCTGAACACTGTTTCTGGATGGAAACTTTCATATCTTAGCAATGTATTCCTATCTGTTGGTTTGGTATAAAGATCAGTGCTCAGTTTTGTGCCTTGCTTATAGACAGTAGTATCAAGAAAGTTAACTTTTTGATGAGAATATGTAAGTGTAAATCTAATGCCCACCATGGAGGCATTAATGTCCTCAACAAACTGAATTAAGGACTCCAATGAGCCCCCCCATATGCCAAAAATATCATCTATATACCTTAGCCAGAGCTTACAGCTACTGATGAATGGCTGACTATTGTAGACAAATTTGTTCTCAAAACCACTCATGAACAAATTGGCATATGAGGGGGCTACATTGGAGCCCATTGCTGTCCCCCGTTTTTGCATATAATATGTGTCCTGAAAAAGGAAGTAATTACAGTACAATATCAATCTTAGCATGTCGTCAACAAAATCAATCTGAGATGGATTATATAGTTTGCTTTCACTTAAAAAACTTTTGACAGTAGTTAAACCAGCCTCATGTGGAATTGAAGTATAAAGAGTTACCACATCAAGTGTAAAAATTAAACATGTATCCTCTATTTCAACTCCTGCAAGTTTTGTTAAAAAATCATTTGTGTCTTTAATGAATGATCTTTGCTGTTTGACTAAAGGAAAGAGGATTTTGTCTAAAAAAATTGAAGTGTTAGAGAACACAGAATCAGTACAAGCCACAATAGGGCGTCCAGGTGGATGTGTGAGGTTTTTATGTACCTTGGGCAATGTATAGAAAACTGGTGTTATTGGAAATTTGTTAAACAAAAATTCATAAATCTCTTTAGAGATAATATTGCGTCCCAAGGCTCTATCTAAAATCCCTCTAAGTTCACTTTGTATCTCTACAAGGGGGTTGTGATCCAGTATTTCATAAACTCCCCCATCTGATAATTGTTGTAGAATTTCCTGGGTGTAATAATCAGTATCTAATATCACAATAGAACCGCCCTTATCGGCGTTTTTTATTGTGATGTTTTTATTACTTTTTAGGGTAGATATAGCCTCCCATTCCCCTTTAGTTAAATTGTGTTGTTTAGTATATGGTTGCAATTTTGCTTTCTTCACTAAATTAGCAACATATATATATACACATATATTAACAGATATATATCCTATCCTGAGGTGTGCCAGACTGTCAGAATAAGACATGAGGGTAGATTTATCATACCCCTGGCGACATGATTCGCTAAAGAGAATCATGTCCATCCTGCATCACTAGATGCCGACAGCATACACTGTTAGCATTTAACAATGCACAAGCAGTTCTGGTGGCCCCTTGCACATTAACGGCCACTCACATTTGCGGCTAGCAGGGGGTGTCAATCAAGCCAATCGTATACGATAAGGCGGATTGCTGTCTGCAGCCTCAGAGGCGGCGGACGAGTTAAGCAGCAGCTGTCTTATGACCGCTGCTTCCCTACTCCTGTTTCCGGTGAGCCTGAAGGCTTGCGTGGAAACAGCTGCCTTCAGGGGCATGCGGCCCTTAATAAATCGACCCCTGGGGTCTTTGTTGTTCTTATGTTTATTTTTGTTTGCCTATAATGAACTCCTGTATTTAAAGTGGTAGTAAATGATCCCTTTTTGTGTAAACAGATCTGGAATGTTAGCAATATTTTAGATGGAGTTTAATTCATCAGTTGTAACGAAGATGCGCTATAACCTACTTTTTAATGTGGCACTAAAATTCAAATTCCCCGTGCTCTGGTCGCCAACCTCAAAAGTATTTTTTTTGTTGAGCTAACGGTTTGAAATATTCTATGATCTGCGCTCTAGCAACAACAAAAGTGTTGTATGGCTAGGGCCCTTAATAGAGAACAGTTCAAACTGTTAGCTCAACAAAAAAATTACTTTTAAAGTGGGCAGCCGGAGCAAGGGGAATTCGTATTTCAGCGCTAGATAAAAAAGTAAGTTATAGCGCATCTTCATTACAAACTGATGAATTCAACTCCATCTAATATCGCTAACATTCCGGATCTGTTTAGACAAACGGGAAAATATCACTTTAAGATTTGGTGAATTGGCATTTTTAATATCCTGTACAGTTTTTAGTTTATATTTTCTTTTTTCCTTTTTTTGAGGGGTGGCATATGGTGCTAGTGGCAAATATTTAAACAGGCTGCTTGATTGCTCTGCTGAAAATTGACCATCAGTTGTAAATATCGTACACTTCTTATTAGTTTCAAATTTAAAATATCTCTGATCTCTCTGAGGAAGTGTGTTTATGGCATCAGATCTCATATCTGTTTGGCCTTGGTTATGAAAATGCACCGTCAATAAAGTATGGACTTTCTAATCGCATTCACTTCACAGCTTTTAGTAAAACTTTATTGATGGAAAAAAAAAAAAGATTAAAATGTTGATCTATAAATCTATACGATGAAAATGTTTAAAGTGGATGTAAACTCAATGGGATCGCTTATTCTCATATTGTGTATCACCAAAAATAAAGTGTACTTTAATTCATCTTTTTTTTACAAACTAACCTGCAATTGAATTATACAGTTATTTACCGACAATTCTTTTACTTGCTTCCTCCGCCCGCTATTTTGTCCTTCATTTCTACTTTGATTGACACTTCATTAAACTAATCTGCTTTCCCCCCCCCCCCCCCGGGATGTTCAGCCCCTTTTCTTAAACTTCACGCAATGTTAATCACAAACTAATGACTAATGATTCAGAAGCAATGCACGTACACGTCATGCTTGCGCAGAAATTATCAGCACTCATTTGCAAGATTGTAAGGACGCATGTGCACTGAAAATCGCTGTGCCGATAGCGATTGCATAATAAGCATTATGGAACACATGTGCATATTAGCACGACCGTGGTAAACAAATGTGCAAATAGAGTACTCCTCATGAACGCGCTTTTCAACTACGTAATAGAGCGGGCAGGACCACTCTATACGTAATGCGGTAGAAATACAGGAAGCACTAGATGGGAGAAGTTGGATTGAAAAACGGAGCTAAATTGAAATATAAAATATAATGTGAAATTATAAGATATTGTTAAAAATAATGTGGCGGTTTAACTAATCTTTTGTTTGAGAATTGATAGGGAAGAAGAATTAACAACAAATTTACATTCACTTTAAGTACCAAGTCCCTTTAACCATAGAAATATATATGGATGGCTACTTGCAATGCTGACACTAAAACTGTATAGTCTCCACTAATCAAGGGGTTAAATTCATAGATGCTGCATTTTCACACAATTTAGAAAACATTCAAACTAAATGAAAGAATTAGTTCTCAATGACAAGGATGTCCAGCTGAAAAAACAACTGATGTGTGTTTTATCCTAAGCTTTTTTTAAAAGACACAATACATTTTTGCCACCAAATATTTCTATGGTTCAAGGGACATAAAAATGGAAACAGAAAATGCTCTTCTACGCTAGAACATTTTAGTTTAGCACTATTACCTGCACAGTGAGCTCAAACCCAACACTCCAAAACTCACCATTAAAGTGTAAGATAAATAATTTAATAATAAGCATTGTGTGTAATCCTTGTAATCCTTTGTCTATGCCTGTAACTCCTTCAAAGGTGAGCCAATGATAGGGATGTGTGTGTAGCTACCAATCAGCAGCAAACTCCCAGTAGTGCATTGCTGCTCCTGTGCCTCCCTAGCTTTTCAACAAAGCTGCAGAGAAAGTATGGCACTGCCAGGTGTGCTTGAACAAAAAAACAATTTTATCCCAACATTTTAAAAGACAGAAATTCAATCAGACATGGACTGGCATCCAAATAGCGGGTACGACAGATGCCTTTTGTGGCGCTTACTTATATTCTACAATTAAGTGCCACTAGGGGGGCACAAAACTCGTCAGATGAACCTGCTAATTGGATGCCAGTCCATGGCCTCTATTTATCAAGCCGTTAACAGCAAATATGCTGGAATCCCGCAGCATATTTGTGGCGAGGCTGATTCGCCATAGTTATCAAGCCCTACAGACCGGTAAAAGTAGAGTATAGTGACATAATATACGATCCGCCGGACTCAGTCTGACACAGATCGATGGTTACGTCACTACAGATGTTCCGAACGCAAGTTCGGCACAATCTGACTACTTTTGGAAGTTATCAAAGAACAACCAGGTACGCTCGCCACTATTCCGGCCCAGCGTACCTGGAGGCGGAAGATCCCATAGGAATCAATGGGAGTCTGACAGCAGCGAAAGCTCATGTTCGCTGCTGCCCGATATCCCATTGATTTCTATGGGAAATGTCTACACCTAACACCCTAACATGTACCCCGAGTCTAAACACCCCTAATCTGTCCCCCGTACACCGCCACCACCTACTTTATACTTATTAACCCCTAAACCGCCACTCCCGGACCCCGCCGCAACTAAATAAATAGTTTAAGCCCTAAACCGCCGCTCCCGGACCCCGCCGCAACTAAATAAATAGTTTAACCCCTAAACCACCGCTCCCGGACCCCGCAGCAACAAAATAAATAGTTTAACACCTAAACCGCCGCTCCCGGACCCCTGCTGCAACTAAATAAATTGTTTAACCCCTAAACCGCCGCTCCCGGATCCTGCTGCAACTAAATAAATTGTTTAACCCCTAAACCGCTGCTCACGGACCCTGACACAATGAAATAAATTGTTTAACCCCTACACCGCCGCCTCCTACATTATACATATTAACCCTTATCCTGCCCCCCCTACACCATCGCCACCTAAATTAAACTTATTAACCCCTATCCTGCCCCCCTACACCTCCGCCACTATATTAAAGTTATTAAACCCTAAACCTAAGTCTAACCCTAACCCCCCCTAACTTAAATATAATTTAAATAAATCTAAATAAAATTACTATTAATAACTAAATTATTCCTATTTAAAACTAAATACTGCCCTATAAAATAAACCCTAAGATAGCTACAATATAACTAGTAGTTACATTTGTATCTATCTTAGGGTTTATTTTTATTTTACAGGCAACTTTGTATTTATTTTAACTAGGTAAAATAGTTATTAAATAGTTATTAACTATTTAATAACTACCTAGCTAAAAGATATACAAAATTACCTGTAAAATAAATCCTAACCTAAGTTACAATTACACCTAACACTACACTATCATTAAATAAATTAAATTAATTAACTACAATTACCTAACATTAAATAAAATTAACTAAAATTAACTAAAGTACAAAAACCCCCCACTAAATTACAGAAAATAAAAAAAATTACAAGAAGTTTAAACTAATTACACCTAATCTAAGCCCCCTAATAAAATAACCCCCCCCCCCCTCAAAATAATAAAATTCCCTACCCTAAACTAAATTACAAATAGCCCTTAAAAGGGCCTTTTGCGGGGAATTGCCCCAAAGTAATGAGCTCTTTTACCTGAAAAAAAAAGAAATACAACCCCCAACATTAAAACCCACCACCCACACAGCCAACCCTACTCTAAAACCCACCCAAACCCCCCTTGAAAAAAACCTAACACTACCCCCTTGAAGATCACCCTACCTTGAGCCGTCTTCACCCAGTCGGGCAGAAGTCTTCATCCGATCCGGCCCGAAGTCTTCATCGAATCAGGGCAGAAGAGGTCCTCCAAGCGGCAGAAGTCTTCATCCAAGCGGCATCTTCTATCTTCATCCATCCGGAGCAGAGCGGGTCCATCTTCAATCCAGCCGACGCGGAGCCATCCTCTTCAAACGACGTCCTAACACTGAATGACGGTTCTTTAAATGACGTCATCCAAGATGGCGTCCCTTGAATTCTGATTGGCTGATAGGATAGGATCAGCCAATCGGAATTAAGGTAGGAAAAATCCGATTGGCTGATGCAATCAGCCAATAGGATTGACCTCGCATTCTGTAGGCTGATCGGAACAGCCAATAGGGGGCTTAGATTAGGTTTAATTAGTTTAAACTTCTTGTAATTTTTTTTTATTTTCTGTAATTTAGTGGGGGGGTTTTGTACTTTAGTTAATTTTAGTTAATTTTATTTAATGTTAGGTAATTGTAGTTAATTAATTTAATTTATTTAATGATAGTGTAGTGTTAGGTGTAATTGTAACTTAGGTTAGGATTTATTTTACAAGTAATTTTGTATTTATTTTAGCTAGGTAGCTATTAAATAGTTAATAACTATTTAATAGCTATTGTACCTAGTTAAAATAAATACAAACTTGCCTGTAAAATAAAAATAAACCCTAAGATAGATACAAATGTAACTATTAGTTATATTGAAGCTATTTTAGGGTTTATTTTATAGGTAAGTATTTAGTTTTAAATAGGAATAATTTAGGTAATAATATTAAATTTATTTAGATGTATTTAAATTATATTTAAGTTAGGGGGGTGTTAGGGTTATGGTTAGACTTAGGTTTATGGGTTAATTCATTTAATATAGTGGTGGCGGTGTAGGGGGGCAGATTAGGGGTTAATAAATGTAATGTAGGTGGTGGCGGTGTAGGGGGGCAGATTAGGGGTTAATAAATGTAATGTAGGTGGCCACGGTGTAGGGGGGCAGGATAGGGGTTAATAAATGTAATGTAGGTGGCGGCGGGCTCCGAGTGCGGCGGTTTAGGGGTTAAACAATTTATTTCATTGCGGAGGGGTCCGGGATCGGCAGGATAGGGGTTAATAACTTTATGTAGGTAGCGGCGGTATAGGGGGCAGCAGATTAGGGGTTAATAGGTATAATGTAGGTGTCGGCGGGGTCCAGGAGCAGTGGTTTAGGGTTAATATATTTATTAGAGTTACGGCGGGGTCCGGGAGCGGCGGTTTAGGGGTTAATAAGTTTATTTAGTTGCGGGGGGCTCCGGGAGCAGCAATTTAGGGGGTATAACAGTATAGTATAGTGTGGGTGTTTAGTGACAGGCTAGCAAGAAAGCTGCAAATAAGCCGTAGAGCAGCGAGATTGACGACTGTTAGTTAACAACAGTCCGCTGCTCATCGCACCGTACTTGGTGCGTGGCTTTTTGACAGCTTTTTTGATAAATTTGGCGAACGTATTCAGGTTTGCGGCGTCGATGTTGGGCGATCTTAGGCGAGCGTATTGGGGACAGCGAATGCTAGAATGTAGACAGCTTGATAACTAGAGGCCCATGTCTGCTTGAATTTCTGTCTTAAAATGTTGGAATAAAAATGTTTTTTTTTTAATAAAAGTATACCTGGCAGTGCCGTATTTTCTCTGCAGCTTGGAACTATTTGCGGACTGATCTGCCGCAGTGTGGATGCTCCAAGCGTGGAAGGGATTCCTGCTACAATACCTGATATGTGTTGCAAGATACAGCTGCTTGGAGCCGTGGTCTGTGTTTGATATGCGTTTCAACAAAGCATAGCAGGAGAACAAAGTCAATGCATTGAATGACAAAATAAAGGTAAAGGAGCAATTTATAAAAAAAATAATTTACTCCAGTAGGGAAAATAGATAATTGTAAACACATTAAAGGGGAGGAAAAAAAAACAGAACACTGTCTCTTTTATCAAGGAGTTAAATTTGATGACAGAAATAAACTTTTTTTAAAAATTGAATCTGAAAATTTACTTCCCTTTCCCTTTAACAGAAGTTAGAATTTGATGAACACAATTGCTAATGTGCTTGTGTTTCTAGCATTGATTCTATAATTTCCAATTAACCAATCAGATAGTTTGCCAAATTCTTATCCTCCTCCTTTTTCTTTGTGTTTCTCTCTATTAAAATAGCAAAATATTTAGAGCACTTTAAATAAATACACTAATAAATATTTTGATTTTGGGAACTAGACTAATTACCTCTTCTTTTTGTGAACGTCTAATAAGCAAAAACAAAAAGCCACTAGAGAATGCCAAAAATAACTGTCTTGTTAAGGAAAGATCAAAATAAACATAAAACAATCCTCTCCTTGCACAGCCGAATAAAATAGTAATGTACAGACTCTTGTAAAATTGATGCTGCTTCACAATGTCATAAAATACTTAAGAGTCTGCATTGAGTTTATCCTAGGACAATAGAAGCTCTAAATTATATAACCTGTAAACTGATATATCCTGTTAGCTAAAATGGTCAATAAAAGAAAAATCACCCAATCAGCAGTGGCGTTGCCAGGGGGGCACTGACCTCCCCTGCATAATTTTTGATCCCACAATGCTCCCCCACTACCTGATTTCCCACCACCATTCTGCTAAGGCCATGTCCAGCTCCACTGGGTTTCACCTATGACACGCCTTTAAAGGGACAGTATACACCAATTTTCATACAACTGCATGTAATAGACACTACTATAAAGAATAATATGCACACATACTGATATAAAAATCCAGTATAAAACCATTTAAAAACTTACTTAGAAGCTTCCAGTTTAGCTCTGTTTAAAAGGTTACTGGAACACCCACTGCAAGTAGGAATAGCAGGCACTCCCCCCTCCCTCTTCCTTTACATATGAAAAGACCCTTAAGTTTACACAAACAGAAGCAAGCTGGAGTAGGTATACGTCGGTATTCTCCTAAAACTTTGGGGCTTGGTTAGGAGTCTGAAAATCAGAGCAATGTTATTTAAAAATAAGCAAAACTATCCATTTAAAAAAAAAAAACAGTACGGGCTATATGAATGAATCATCTACAAAGCACTTATGCAAAGAAAAATCTAGTGTATAATGTCCCTTTAATCCTGTCTAGGAAACACAGACTTGCCCATATCACTTTTGGTCACACCACTCCCATCATTGCCCGACCCACCAAACACTGGTGAACTTTCAGTAAACAGAAATTAAACTGCTGTGCACAACTACAAAAACGAAATTTATGCTTACCTGATAAATTTATTCATTTCTTGACACGGTGAGTCCACGGATCATCATAATTACTGTTGGGAATATCACTCCTGGCTAGCAAGAGGAGGCAAAGAGCACCACATCAAAGCTTTTAAATATCACTCCCCTACCCACAATCCCCCAGTCAGTCGACCAAAGGGAAAGGAGAGAAATGAAGTAACACAAGGTGCAGAGGTTCCTGAGGTTTATATAAAAAAGAAACTGTCTGAAAATACAGGGCGGGCCGCGGACTCACCGTGTCAAGAAATAAATACATTTATCAGGTAAGCATAAATTTCGTTTTTCTTTCTAATGATACGTGAGTCTAAGGATCATCATAATAACTGATGAGAATCAATTCCCAAGCTAGAGGACACAGATGATAAGGGAGGGACAAGACAGGAATCTAAACAGAAGGCACCACTGCTTGAAGAACCTTTCTCCCAAAAGAAGCCTCAGCTGAGGCAAAAGTATCAAATTTATAGAATTTGGAAAAAGTGTGTAGAGAGGACCAAGTTGCAGCCTTGCAAATATGTTCCACAGAAGCTTCATTTATTTTTATTTTTTTTTATTATTTTTTTTTTCAGAAGCTTCATTTATTTTTATTTTTTTAAAGTTTCAAAAACTTTTATTGAAGCAAAAATTGTAATCTGACACAAAAAGTCAATAGGCATAAACATGCAAGGGGCTCACAGGCCCCTAAACTTAAACACATAAAAGTGCTATACACAAAGTAAATAGGTATCACATATATGTCATACATGAGAATAACATAATCAAAAAAATATTTTTTGAATGGTGGAAAAGGGTGAGGAAAGTAGGGGAGAAAAGGGATGGGGTGAGGTGAGAGAGAAGGGGGGAAGAAAGGGGGAAGGTAGGCAGGGTCGGTACCGACCAGTAATCAAGCTTTTGGTATTAACCATGGCGTTGGGTGCCCAGGTAGTGTCAAATCTTGCTCCCCAGTCTGCCCAGATAAGCTCAAATAGGTCTGACCTGTTTAGTGTGTATCCAAAAAGAACGATGATACAGAAGAGTTGTCAGCTAAAAACAGTCTTTATTTGCTTTATTTAAAACAGGTACAATGGTGTAGCAGAAAAGCCCCTTCAGCTGCAAATGAGGCGTTTCAGCATTGATGCCATACTCATAGACCTGTTTAGTCTGTAGAACATACCTTTGTCCATTGTGTAGATATATGCCATTGAATTTAGAATCATGTGCCAACTTGGAGGAGATGTGTTTTTCCAAGACTTAGCAATTGCCGCCTTGATCTCAGTTAGAAGATATGCTCGGTGCTTGGGGAGAGTATGGGTTCCAATATGGAGGAGAGCATTGGAGGGGGTCTTGGGGAGGGTTATACCCAATCCAGATTACACATAAAAACAGGTGTTCCATAAAGGTTTAAGTTTGGGGCATTCCCACCAGATATGCAATGTGTCTACCAAATGTCCACATTCACGCCAACACATAGGCGAGGTGGAACCATATATTTTGGCAAGTCTTGTTGGGATGTAGTACCAGTGCATCAGTAGCCTGTAGTAGGTCTCAAATAATGTGACACAATGTAGTGCTTTTTTAGTAAGGGCTAGAGTAGATTGCCAGATTTGTAGGGAGATGGTAGTGTTGAGGTATAGTTCCCATTTATGAAGGTGAGGTAGCTTTTTTCCCATTCTGTATTACCTAAGATTGAGTAGTGTAGGGACAGAGGTTTGCATAGTCTATTCCCCTGTTAACATATAGTTTCCCACAGTGTGCGAGGGCGAGACATTTCAGGTTTAAAACCCCAACTGGTCAAAAAGCTTTTCAGTGCCGTGGAGAAGACTGAAGGGCAAGACAAGAGTCGAAAAATCTTCATTAACAGGGAGTCTATTATGGTCCCCAAAAACACGACCCTTGTAGCTGGAAGCAGATAACTTTTTTCCCCGATTCACCTTCCATCCGTGGGATCGAAGAAAAGACAACAAGATCTTGGTATGAGATTCTGCTTGCTGAAAAGATGGCACCTGAACCAGAATGTCATTCAGATAAGGTGCCACTGCAATGCCCCGAGATTGAAGCACAGCTAAAATAGCCCACCGAAACTTTAAAAAAATTCTGGGGGCTGTGGCAATGCCGAATGGAAGGGACATTCTGGAAATGATTTTCCAAGAAGGCAAATCTCAGGAACCTGTGATGGTCCCTGTGAATGGGAACATGAAGGTATGCATCCTTTAGGTCTATGGTTGTCATGAACTGACCTTCTTGTACCAAAGGAAGAATGGAGCATATGGCACTCTGAGAAACTTGTTTAAACATTTTACATCTAGGATTGGTCAAAAAGTTCCTTCCTTTTTGGGAACCACAAACAGATTCAAGTAAAATCCCAGACCCCTTTCCTGAAAGGGAACTGGAACTATTACCCCCAGGGCGGCAAGGTCCTTGACACAATGTAAGAATGCTTCTCTTTTTATCTGGTCTACAAATAACCTGGAGAGGAGAAACCTTCCTCTGGAAGGAAAAGATTTGAAGTCTATTTTGTATCCCTGGGAGACGATGTCCACTGCCCAGGGATCCCAAACATCTCTTATACAGGATTGAGAAAAAAGAGACAGTCTGCCCCCTACTAGATCCACTCCCGGATCAAGGGCCAACCCTTCATGCTGACTTGGAGTCAGCTGTGGGCTTTTTTAGATTGTTTTCCCTTATTCCAAGACTGGCTAGGCTTCCAGGAAGGCTTGGCTTGATCTTGCTTGGTGGAAGGAGAGAAAGCCTAGCCTCTAAAGTTATGAAAGGAATGAAAATTACTCTGACGTACTTTTTGCTTATTCTTTTTATCTTGAGGAAGAAAGGAACCCTTCCCTCCTGTAATATCTGAGATAATTTCAGCCAAACCGGGCCCAAACAAGGTCTTACCCTTGTAAGGGATCACCAGAAGCTTGGACTTAGAAGAAACATCCGCAGACCAGGACTACAAGGCTCTGCGGGCTAAAACCGCGAAACCGGAAATTTTTGCTCCCAATGTAATGAATTGTAAGGAAGCATCAGTAATAAAGAGCCTTAATCCTTTCCTGGATCTCCTCAAGAGGAGTATCCATCGGAAGAGACTCAGACAATGCATCGAACCAGTAAGCTGCAGCGCTGGTCAACTTGGCAATACACACCGCAGGATGCCATTGTAGACCCTGGTGAACGTACATCTTTTTTTAGTAATGGCTCCAATTTCTTATCCATTGGATCCTTAAAAGAGCAACTATCCACCTTAGGAACCATCTGCCACGACTCCTTAATGGAGTCCGCTATAGAAAACATCTTCTTTAAAATAGGATATAGAGAAAAAGGAATACTAGGTCTCTCCTACTCCCATGCAATAATCTCCGTAGCACGGTCAGGTACTTGAAAAACCTTCACTGCGGAGGGAACATCAAAATACTTGTTCAGCTTACTAGACTTTTTAGGATTGACTACGATAGTTGTGTCGAAGTCGTCCAAAGTAGCCAAAACCTCCTTAAGTAATAAGCGAAGGTGTTCTAGCTCCTAAACTTCACCTCCTCCCTGCACTACAGGCAAAGAGAATGACTGGGGGATTGTGGGTAGGGGAGTGATATTTAACAGCTTTGCTTTGGTGCTCTTTACCTCCTCCTGCTGGCCAGGAGTGATATTCCCAACAAAAATTATAATGATCTGTGGACTCACCGTGTCATTAGAAAGAAAGAATAGTACCTACTCACTATTATTGCGATTTATCTTGTTCCTGCAGCTCTTTACAAAACAAATGTGTGTACCTTTTTTTGTTTTTAATCCATCTGTGAAATGGTTAAATTAGTTCATATAGTGCTTTTATCACGTTATGCTGGCCCACTTGGACAAACATTTTTTTTTTAATGACAATTCCAGTAAACATCCAATCAAAATCTGTGGCATTTGACAATCTTGAAGTCCATCCCCTTTAAAGCCCTTAGAAAGCCTATGTAGAGAGGGGAAGGTACTGCTCTATACATCAAAGCCCAGCCAAAAGAGGAAATGAAGGGGGAGGAGGAACAGACAATACCAATTAGGATTATAAATCTTTTATTACAATATATATATATATATACACACATAAATACACATTCACTTAAAAAAAAAAAAAAATTACTTGTAAACTGATATATTTTTAATTGCAAAATTCTTATAGTCTGAAATTCACCATCACTTTAAAGGCACATTGTATATTGATGTTTTACTGTGTATGCTTATGCATAACACATTTTTTATTTTATAAACTACATTGTTCATGTAGCAACAGGTTTACATTTTGCAGTCTTTTTCAACTGTTTGTGAGCCCATTCTAATGGACTTCAACGACATAGAAGACTATATAAAATTCTAGTTAATTAATTTCTTAAGATAAAATGTTCATTTTTGAAGCTGAGAGGAAGTTCAACTGGGCCTTAAGGCCTTACTGCTCATTGGCTGACAAGCAAATCTCTTATTGCTTTATGGGCTGATACTAGTCACACACCTAAAGCAAAACAAAAGCATTCTCAGTACAGGAACAACTGTTTCCCAAAAAGTAACAAAAATACTAATAATTTAAATATTCTTCTAGATGCAACAAAGAATATAAGAGTTTTGTGACCTTTAAATAATGCTCTGCTTTGCTAAATTTAAGACTAGAACATCAAGCTTGTCTTTTTCAAAGTGACATATCTTAGCTGGCGGCTACCAAATAAAAAAAAATATTTTTTTTCATAAATAGAAGAGTGAAAGAATGTTTCACAAAGTGTTTCAGCCCTCTCTTGCATCCAATGGGTTAATATTTGCAACATTTTTTCACATGGTCACCATTGTCATTGGGTTAACCAGGCTGTCCAGACTATAATATAAAATGTAAGTTTTTAAGACATTGCTTTCTGTTTTTAACATGTTCTTTCAAATTTATGATAGAAAATTATAAAACTGCCATACAAGATCTAGTAAAAGCAGACACAATAAGACATTTCTCTGCAGGTCAGATTTGAGGACAAAGAAGACACACTCAATGCAGCATTATAAAATCTGACTTTAAATATTTAGAATGACTTTTATATCAAATAGTCCAATCATAATTTGAGTTTATGTCTGCATTTTATTAGATAATTGACATATAAATCGCAACATTTTCCCCCAAAACTTGGACAGTTTTACAAAGCAGAGTAATGTGCTCAGGGCAACAATGTTTAATGGTGCTGAAAAATGTTCAGCTTTTAGAGCCCAAATGTTTTACGTTATGTCTCTTATAAATGTCAAGTAACCATAAATATCCATCAAATTCACAGGTCGCACTATAATGTAAATGTGCGCAGGTGGTCTATGTTGTAATCAGAAAACATCTATTTCTCGAGCAAGCTGTTTATGTCCATTATTTCTGCAGGCTGGTATGTGAGCACATGCCTAGACGGAACATTGCTGCAAACTAGTGAAACAAGAGCTTACTAAAATAGAGAGGCTTGTCAAAATTCCAATTTAACCCAAAGCCTGCCAAAATCACCCTTCTGTTCGTAACTTGAAAAACATATTGTATGTGCTGGAAAAGTCACAAGGCTATAGAGGTATTGTGTGGTACAGAAAGTACAGATTTTCTACCATAAAAATGTACAGTTTAGAAATATTTCTAGCAACATAGTAGAAGAGGTTGAAAGAAAAAAAAAGATTCCATTGTGTGCAACTTTCATAGAGCTTTGCTGATCCTAGATTGCATAATAAAAACACACAATCAATGCTTAGCAGCTGCATCCTTGGTCACATTGCCCAATTAAGGGGTAGATTACAAGTAGAGCGCTAAATTATTGCACTCCCACAAATGGGCTAATTATTAGCGCTCCGAAAATGCGAATGCGACCTCGCGTTCGCATTTCATGGAAGCATTGCGCTCACGAGAACGTGCTTTCATAGGCTCCAATGGAAACTTCATTCTCATGCCGGGGCGATGGGCAGCAGATCTTAAATATATATGTATATGAATATATACATCTATACATATATATTTATGTGTTAATATGTATATATACACACACAACTATTGTAGAAATCCTGGCTTGTAATGGCTCCATCATTAGAAGCTGGGAGTATGAAGGAATGTCCTTAACTCTAACCCACTGAAACTCTCAGGGCAGGCATAATGCGATGGCCGGGGTGTATAATACAGTAGTAAAGTTTTAGAATTTTGACTTATGGAGAATCATGGCTGCCTGGTAATCCAGTGGAATAGATTATTTTCTCATAGGAGCAAAAGTTGCTCAGCATATTCCCTTCTGGAACGGAGTGCAAACTTGTATCTGGAGATCTGGCTTCCTTGCAAGCAGGCATGATGGTAAGCGCTGTCAGAATTCTCTGATTCACCTGATGTGCATTTCAAAGGCCACACATATCATTTGTTTAAGGTTCCGAAAATATGTCTTCATTTGTTTATAATAAAGTCAACAAAATAAAACATTTGTAAGAGTTTTACTTATCACACTATAAAACTTGACTTTAAAGGTCAGAGTTCCGAGGTCTGTTGCCCCAACAACAGACACATATTTAACTTTCAGCAATAATAAAATATGAAGTCCCAGGTGCAGCTTCCTTAAAATAATTTGGTGATTTATTTCATCATTTAAAACAAATAGCAACATTCAAAAAACTGAATAAAAAAGATAGAAAGGAATGGTCCATTTTTAATCTGTTAATGGTCCATTTTAAAAGATGAAATAAAGCACCACATTTTTTAAGGAAGCTGCACCTGGGATTTCATATTTTGTTATTGCTGAACTTTACATTTCTGTCCCTACTTGCAGCTTATGGAGTAACCGTAATAGGAGATCGCAATAGGAGCCGGTAATAGATGCCGGCATTATTTTGTAACCCGTGGATGCATTAGTGATGTCACTTTTGACTCATAGCTCTGCACAGAATTCACAGACGGACGGTCTGGTGAGGAGAGGGATAGAGGATTGCGGTGTCAGTGTGGTTGTGTATCCTTCGGGTCCCAGATAAATCACCCCAAAGGAGAAGAAAACTCCATCCATATTTATATAAAAGGTATGAGAGGAGGGGTTTGTCATGTAAAATGTGCAGTAGGTGAACAGAAGATGATGTGTAAGAGAATGCGACAGACTGTTAAAAAGGAGCCTTCAATAATGAATCCCGGTTAACACCCTACAAAGCACTCCCCTATATATTTATACATATTTAACTTCTTGCACAATGTTTTTCCATATTGTTCTGAAAATTCCAATACATGAATCAACTTTCAACTGTTATCATCACCAAAAAATGATTAATTATTCCCAAGTTGCAATAAAGTAATTACTTTTATTAAAAGCCTTAGGGGCAGAATTATCAAGCTCTGAATAGTTCCTAAAGACCACTGCTCCATAACTTGTCCGCCTGCTATATTATCAGGCTGATTGACATCCCCTGCTAGCAGCCGATTGGCCGCAAATCTGCAGGGGGCGGCATTGCACAAGCAGTTTACAAGAACTGCTTGTGCAATAATAACTGTCGACAGTGTATGCTAGCGGCATCTATCGATGTGCGGCGGACATGATATTCTACATTGTATTATGTCCGCTCTCACTTTCATAAATTTGCCCCTATGTCCCTGACTGTGACATTTGATATACTTAACTGTATCTTGTTCAAAATGGCTACTTTTGTTGGTATTAAGTCTTTCCAATGTCTACCCAAATAGGATCTGATGGAAGTACAGATCAACACTAAAAACCTGTTAAGATTTTTGTTAAATTTCAATATTTCTTTGTGAAGTAAACTGTGAACTGATGTGAAAACATTCTCACTATATTTTTTTTTTAATATACATTTGCAATTAATGAAATAGTTTTACTAAAATTAGTTTAAGGTCATGATCCACTAAATGTAATGTATAAGGTCTCATGGGGCTCATTACGTTATCTGCAGAATCAATATCACACTTTAGAACAGTTGCGGCCAATGTTCGTGTTTTTTTTCCCAGTCTCTAGATGAGGTATTGTGTTGTAGTCCTTGAATTTGCCTATTAAATTTACTGAAGCAGCTCAGGGATTTATCAGGGTTGCAGAGAAAAAGCAAATACTGTTGATTTTTTTTTTTAACCTCAGCTAAAACAACACTGTAAAACATTTAATGCTGAAAGAAAATCCGATTGACTACTTAGGAACTTAGGGAAAACACAACTCCGCTAAATAATTACATTTAGACGTGCCGGAAACACATGTAGCTTTATGTGTTTAGTTTAATACAGGATTGTTTTATAAAATAAAAGGTTTCTGTACGTACTAGTTAAATACAATTCAGCTGTTATATTAATATGCTGGGCTTGTATAAAATATCTAGAGAAACACGATTGTTTAAAACAATCACTGAAACCACCTGCAGACAGTCTGTTTCTAAAGTTTTTTAAAACATTTCTCTTGCATATAGGTCTGATATATACTATATGTATATTATATACTATGTATTATGTATGTTAAATTTCAAAATGAAACCTCTACAGTATTTAAAAAAAAAAAATCAATACTGAAATAAACATTCATTATTTATTTGACCTATTATAGCTACAAACCACCTATGAAATTTGTGCTTATTGCATTTCAGCCCTATCTAGACAGGCTGGAGTCCATAATATGTAATTATGTAAAATGTCATTTCGGATGTGTTGCTTTAGAATAATATATCTGCTTAGTCTAAACATTTGTAAAACAAATTGTAAAAAGTTTGCAGCAATTGTTTTTAATTGCCAAACTCCACCCACTATTTTGCAGATGCCAATCCAAGCTTGATTCTTTGCAGACAAAAACGCTAGTCATGGTTATTATGTTAGTATAAAGTACCTTGTTTTACAGCTATCGGCTAAAGCCCATTAGGTAAAGATATGTAACAGGGTTAGTCTTATGAACTCTGCATGGTGCATTTTAAGTTCTGATAACAAGAACATTTTCAGATATAAATTACATGAAAAGGGAGAGAAATAACTTAGATATATAGATTTTTTTTTTATTACAGATAACTAAACATTTTATAATTAAATCTCAAGGTGATTACTGTCCCTTTAAAAGGACGTTAAACATCTCTTGTTTTTGTATAAACATTGTGCTGTCCCACACTCCCTAGAAAACCATAAAGCAAATTCTGTAAATTGCAAATGCTGCAAATCAGTTAGCTCAATTAGGCAATATGCAGCATTTTGAAAACCTAGGTTACAGATTCTGCTTTTTGGCCCCTCTAGGGAGCATGGAACAAAGCACGATTTTCACACAAATGAGACGTTTAATGTCCCTTTAAGTATTCTGAAACAGATAGATCATATGCAATGATTGCTTTATCAGGGTTCTTCAATGTAGGTACTCATAACCTACTAAAAGGGCTATACTGGAAGGATATATGCACTAAATTGAAATAGTCACTTAATATCTTTGGTTTATCACCCAAAGTATTTCTGAAAATCTGAAAAGATCTGGTCATAAAGACTGGAATCTAAGTATTTTGGCTTAGATCAAAATTATATATATATATATATATATATATATATATATATACTTCACAAATTAGAAAGCAAAAGCTGGCACATCTCCAAATAAGTTAAAACAATCCTTTATTAAAGTCACTTTAAAATGTTACATGCGGGTATGCAAAAGCCAGAAAATACGCCTTACATGTTTCGGCATAAGCCTTACTCATAAGCGTAATTCTCTCTAAAACAGGGATTAAATAAATAGGGCTTGCCCCTCGCTCATAGGTTGATTAGAGACATGTGACTGGCCATACCTGATACCTGGATTAAAGGGACACTGAACCCAATTTTTTTCTTTCGTGATTCAGATAGAGCATGACATTTTAAGCAACTTTCTAATTTACTCCTATTATCATTTTTTCTTCATTCTCTTGGAATCTTTATTTAAAATGCAAGAATGTAAGTTTAGATGCCGGCCCATTTTTGGTGAACAACCTAGGTTGTCCTTGCTGATTGGTGGATAAATTCATCCACCAATCAAAAACTGCTGTCCAGAGTTCTGAACCCAGAAAAAAGCTTAGATGCCTTCTTTTTTATATAAAGATAGCAAGAGAAGGAAGAAACGTTGATAATAGCAGTAAACTAGAAAGTTGCTTAAAATTGCATGCTCTATCTGAATCACAAAAGAAAAGTTTTGGGTTCAGTGTCCCTTTAAGGTGGAATACAGAGAAGGGGGTCAAAACTTTATTTTAAGGTGGAAACACTCTAGACATCCTAATCTGAGTATTTATCAAAATGAGTAAACAGGAAAGATAATAGCACAAAGTTTCTGAAAATATTAATTGAAAACAGCTTAGACCTTATACAGGGAAATATTAAGTGTTGATCAGGATTATTGTAGGTAGAAAACAATCAGACCTACTAGATATTAGAATATAGAATATACATCCATTAAAAAAGGTGTTATAACAACTACTGAGAATTACTAAATATACTGATTACAGGTACACAGACCTTATATAGTGATGTACTGGGAGTTAGCGAAAAATTTAACATCATGTCAAATCACTCATAATTGGTAATTATGAAAAGACCTTTGTGACTGAAACACAGTAAGAGTAAAATAAATTGATTTTAAATATCAGATGTTGCAGTTGAAATTACTAAGATATTGATTACAGGTACACAGACCAAGTATAGTGAAATATGGGAAGTTAGTGAAACATCATGACAAATCACTAATAATTGATGATTATAAAATAGGCCTTAGTGACTGAAACACAGTAGGAGTGGAATTTCAAAATGTTGCTATTGAAAGGGACAATTATTCCCAAAAGTTAATCAAGTCAAATGATGAATTAAAGCCTTTAGGTATCCTAGTATCCATATAAAAAATCCAGAATCAAAGGAAATAATGTAAACATACACAAGAGAATTCCTGCAGCTACCGGACCTTATAAAAACCCAAGTTTGGCAAAAAACTGACCATCCACACCCCAATACTTCCACTACTGCACAGCTTCACCCAAATGTGACCCCAACCTATTTGTCTAAACTCTGTCCCCAGATATCCCTATTTAAGCTAGCAGTCTCCCCATCCAGAATAGTATGCAGGAAACCTGTGTTGATAGGGTAGACTATGTATACTTTTATATAAAGTGCGAAAGGATATTCTTTTAACTAGAACTAGAGATTAACACTAAATAGAAAGCTGGTCTTGAATGTCAAAGGATGCTGTTTGTAGTGAAGAAATATGATCTACTTCACTTAAAGAAAAAAAATATATTCTAGGTAGTAATTTGGAGAAACAAGTTTCAAAACATAACCATTACAAATTCGTATTTTTCATTGGCTGTCACGCTCTTAATATCACATCATCTTTCTTTAGAGCTTATGGGTTCTTTGTTTACATGTCATCATTTTTTTATTGCATGGTCACACAACATTGTGTGCTGAGTTTGTGTGTGTGTTTTTGTAGACATCAGCAGCTAGTTCTGACAAGATTTCCTCTTTCTTTTCACTTATTTGTGATACTTCGCTTTCTTATGGTGCCATTGTTGACCGTTTGTTTCCTGGTTCTGTTTTTTGCTACTTTTTTCTTTTTTTAAACTTTCCTGTGCTGTATGATCCCTGCCTGGGGACTTCTTTTTGCTGATTCTATACTGCTTTGCCTTTTTCACAGCCGTTAGAGACCTCTGCCTGTTCTTCTATTCTTTGGATACTATTTTTTGATTCTGCTTCACCTTGAATCCTATCTGGTCATATCCTGGGTCATATCCATTGACTTGTAATAGTATCATAATACCATTGGGCATATTTATAATGGTGCGAGCGGACATGATCCGATATAGTGGATCATGTCCGCTGCACATTGATAAATGCAGACAGCATACGCTCTCGATATTTATCATTGCAATACCGCCCCCCCTGCAGATTTACGAACAATCACTAGCAGTGGGTGTCAATCAACACGATCGTATTCGATCGGGTTAATTTCTGTCCGCCGCCTTCTGTTATTGAAGGCTCGCCGGAAACATGGGGCATCAAGCTCCCTACGGAGCTTGATAAATATGCCCCCATAGCTCAACCACTGTGCCTGTACTAACATATTCTATATGCCTGATAACTAGATATGTGCATGGCGAAAAAATTCGGTTCGGTTCGGATCGATTCGGAATTTTTCAAAATTCAGTTTGGATCGATTCGAATTCGGAAAATTTCGAATCGATTCGTTTCGGATTCGTTTCGGATTCATTCGGATTTGAAGAAATTCGTCTGGATTCGGTTTGATTCGGTTCGATTCGGTTTGTAAATTTGGCAATTCGGTAAGTGTTAGGTGTGATTAGACTAGTATTATACTGTATATTAGGTGTTAACCTAACATACTGTATAATACTAGTGTAATCCAAAGGCCAACCGAATTTACGAATCAATTCGATTTGATTCGGAAAATTCGGCAAAATTTGAATTCGGAAATTCGGTTTGATCCAAATCGCCGAATTTGCTGAATTTTCCGAATTTCCGAATCGAACCGAACCGAATCGCACATGTCTACTGATAACTGGCTTCTTGGAATCAAATTAATTTTCTCATTAAAGTAATAATATAAAGCAAGAGTTACTTTATACAAAATCTCAGTTTTTTCCAGTAGCGGATACTAAATCTCATAAAATTAATAAATAAAAAAAAAATATATATATGTTTGAAAACAAAGTAAAACTTTTGTTTGGCACACCAAAGTATATATTAGGAACTCAGTCTTTATTGGTTGGATATAACATATATTTTAAAAAATACTTTACACAGCATGGATGCAAAATAATATATTTCTGTCTATTTTATTGTTGTTGTTTTTTTAATCTTTTAAAGTACCCAAGGTCACAAAAGACAGATGGCACACTGATTTAGTATAGGAAGAAATAACACATTTTACACCATGGGTGTGCAATGTAACTGGGGAAGAGTTGATGTTGGCGCAGCCTGAACGCCAAATTATTACTGGGACATACAGAGTAACACATATTGCATAGTGGCTAATATTTTGTAAGAAATTTGAAATAAGGTAAAAAAGATTAGAGAAAGATTAAAAAGCTGGTAACTGATTTATTGAGAACATTTTTTTTTTTTAAAATGAAGTGAAATTTATGTAAAGATACATGAATATAAACAAATGGTGTCTGGGTATATTTCATATTGGAAAATGATTAATTTATAGAAAATATTGTATTTGGTTGTGTAGGACACCTTTTATAGATAGTTTTAAGCACATAAAGAAATGTGGATGTAAATACACACACACACATATATAATATAATATATACACATACATACACACACACACATATATAATATAATATATACACATACATACACACACACACACATATATATATATATAAATATATATGCATACACACACATGCCAACATGAGCCCCGAGTTTAAACACCCCTAATATTACACTTATTAACCCCTAATCCGCCGCCCCCGACATCGCCAACACCTGCATTATAATTATTAACCCCTAATCTGCCGCTCCGGACACTGTCGCCACCTACATTATACTTATGAACCCCTAATCTGCTGCCCCCAACATCGCCTATACCTACATTATATTTATTAACCCCTAATCTGCCGCTCCCAATGTTGCCGCAACCTAACTACATTTATTAACCCCTAATTTGCCGCCCACAACGTCGCCACCACTACAATTAAGTTATTAACCCCTAAACCTAAGTCTAACCCTAACCCCCCTAACTTAAATATAATTACAATAAAAATAACAATAAATCTAAATAAAATTACTACAATTACCTAAATTATTCCTATTTAAACTAAATACTTACCTATAAAATAAACCCTAAGATAGCTACAATATAACTAATAGTTACATTGTAGCTAGCTTAGGGTTTATTTTTATTTTACAGACAACTTTGTATTTATTTTAACTAGCTACAATAGTTATTAAATAGTTATTAACTATTTAATAACTACCTAGTTAAAATAAAGACACATTTACCTGTAGAACAGAACCTAACCTAAGTTACAATTACACCTAACACTACAATTAAATAAATTCCCTAAACTAAATACAATTAATTACAATTAAATAAAATTATCTATATTACAAAACCCCCCACTAAATTACAGAAAATAAAATAATTTCAAGATTATTAAACTAATTAGACCTACTCTAATCCCCCTAACAAAATAAAAAGCCCCCCAAAATAAAAAAGCCCTACCCTAAACTAAATTACAAATAGCCCTTAAAAGGCCTTTTGCGGGGCATTGCCCCAAAGTAATCAGCTTTTACCTGAAAAAAAAAATACAATTCCCCTCCCCAACATTAAAACCCACCACCCACACAACCAACCCTACTCTAAAACCCACCCAATCCCCCCTTACAAAAACCTAACACTAACCCCTTGAAGATACCGTGAGACGTCTTCATCCAAGCCAGGCAGAAGAGGTCCTCCAGACGGGCAGAAGTCTTCATCCAGACGGCATCTTCTATCTTCATCCATCCTTCAAGACATCCGACACGGAGCATGCTCTTCAAACAACGGCCAACGACTGAATGAAGGTTCCTTTAAATTACATCATCCAAGATGGCATCCCTTCAATTACGATTGGCTGATAGAATTCTATCAGCCAATAAGAATTAAGGTAGAAAAAATCCTATTGGCTGATCCAATCAGCCAATAGGATTGAGCTCATATTCTATTGGTTGATTAGATCAGCCAATAGGATTGAACTTCAATCCTATTGGCTGATTGCATCAGCCAATAGGATTTTTTCTACCTTAATTCCGATTGGCTGATAGAATTCTATCAGCCAATCGGAATTGAAGGGACGCCATCTTGGATGATGTCATTTAAAGGAACCTTCATTCAGTCGTCGGCCGTCGTTTGAAGAGGATGCTCCGCGCCGGATGGATGAAGATAGAAGATGCCGTATGGATGAAGACTTCTGCCCGTCTGGAGGACCTCTTCTGCCCGGCTTGGATGAAGACTTCTGCCTGTCTGGAGGACCACTTCTGCCCGGTTGGGTGAAGACGTCTCACGGTAGGTTGCTCTTTAAGAGGTTAGTGTTAGGTTTTTTAAGGGGGAATTGGGTGGGTTTTAGAGTAGGGTTGGTTGTGTGGGTGGTGGGTTTTAATGTTGGGGAGGGGAATTGTATTTTTCTTTAAAGGTAAAAGAACTGATTACTTTGGGGCAATGCCTCGCAAAAGGCCCTTTTAAGGGCTATTTGTAAATTAGTGTAGGGTAGGGCTTTTTTATTTTGGGGGGGGCTATTTTATTTTGTTAGGGGGATTAGAGTAGGTGTAATTAGTTTAATAATCTTGAAATTATTTTATTATTTGCTGTAATTTAGTGTTTTTTTTTTTTCGTACTTTAGATAATTTTATTTAATTGTATTTAATTGTATTTAATTTAGTTAATTTATTTAATTATAGTGTAGTGTTAGGTGTAATTGTAACTTAGGTTAGCTTTTATTTTACAGGTAAATTTGTCTTTTAATAACTATTTAATAACTATTGTACCTAGTTAAAATAAATACAAAGTTGCCTTTAAAATAAAAATAAACCCTAAGATAGCTACAATTTAACTATTAGTTATATTGTAGCTATCTTAGAGTTTATTTTACAGGTAAGTATTTTGTTTTAAATAGGAATAATTTAGTGAATTGTATTAATTTTATTTAGATTTATTTAAATTATATTTAAGTTAGGGGGTGTTAGGTTTAGGGTTAGACTTAGGTTTAGGGGTTAATACATTTAATATAGTGGCGGCGACGTTGGGGGAGCGGCAGATTAGGGGTTAATAAATGTAGGTAGGTGTCGGTGATGTTAGGGCCGGCAGATTAGGGGTTAATAATATTTAACTAGTGTTTGCGATGCGGGTGTGTGGCGGTTTAGGGGTTAATATGTTTATTATAGTGGCGGCGATGTCCGGTTTGGCAGATTAGGGGTTAAAAAAATTATTTTAGTGTTTGCGATGTGGGGGGGGGGCTCGGTTTAGGGGTTAATAGGTAGTTTATGGGTGTTAGTGTACTTTTTAGCACTTTAGTTAAGAGTTTTATGCGACGGCGTTGTAGTGTAAAACTCTTAACTACTGACTTTAAAATGCGGTACCAGGCTTGACAGGAGAGGGTCAGACTCGTAATACCGTCGCTATGCAAGTCCCATTGAAAATATAGGATATAGGAAAATATAGGATACGCAATTAACGTAAGTGGATTTGCGGTATTTGGTCAAAAAAGTGAGCGGTACACCTGTACCTTCAAGACACGTAATACCAGCGGGCGTTAAAAAGCAGTGTTGGGACCGGCCAACGCTGCTTTTTAACCCTAACGCAAAACTCGGAATCCAGGTGATTATTAAAACTTTATTTGATGTTTTACTTTGTGAGTTTAATTTATTTTTAAAAATATACACTCATTTCAAATCTGTTGAGTATACACACAAACTATGCGTTTAACCACCGCAAATGGTTTAAAAACAAACTTAAAGTACCTAGAAACACTAGTTGGATTACTCAGTTGTCTAACTAGTGCTACTGACTGGATCAGTGGCAGTTTCCATTCAGGACCAGCAGTACTGTGCAGGTTTCTAGTGGTACTTTAACTGTGCGTTTAACCTCTTTGGTGTGTCGCTATTAATAAAATGACAGGATCTCAATATAAAGGCCCTTTAACCCCTATATGTAACCATTTTACTAGACATGTGCATTTGTTATTCGTTTTACAACAAATGCTAAATATGCAGCGGCATTAAAGGGACATTAAATCCAAAAATGTTGTTACATGATTCAGATAGAGAATACAATTTTAAACAACTTT
This sequence comes from Bombina bombina, assembly GCF_027579735.1. NCBI lineage: Eukaryota > Metazoa > Chordata > Amphibia > Anura > Bombinatoridae > Bombina > Bombina bombina. Next base: position 143,295,630 of record NC_069505.1, on the reverse strand, counting down.
CCAATTTACTTTTGTTACCTATTTTGCTTTATTCTTTAGATATCCTTTGTTGAAGAAAACGCAATGCACATGGGTGAACCAATCACACAAGGCATCTAAGTAAAGACCCCAATCAGCAGCTACTGAGCCTATCTAGATATGATTTTCAGCAAAGAATATCAAGAGCATAAAGCAAATTAGATAATAGAAGTAAATTAGAAAGTTATTTAAAATTGCACGCTCTTTCTAAATCATGAAAGAAAAAATGTGGGTTTCATGTCCCTTTAAGATATTTTCTAAACTGGATTTCTTTGCGTAGAAGTGAAAACCAAAATGATCTGTGGAAATACAGATCTTTGTGTGTTGTGCGTAAGAGGAAATACGGCTCAGAAAAGATCTGAATGGCGCTGCCGGCAGCAATATTTGTTATTCATTGTAACATAACACAAATGCACATTTCTTTCATGTAATTAGCAAGAGTTCATGAGCTAGTGACGTATGGGATATACATTCCCACCAGGAGGGGCAAAGTTTCCCAAACCTTAAAATGCCTATAAATACACCCCTCACCACACCCACAATTCTGTTTTACAAACTTTGCCTCCCATGGAGGTGGTGAAGTAAGTTTGTGCTAGATTCTACGTTGATATGCACTTCGCAGCAGGCTGAAGCCCGGTTTTCCTCTCAGAGTGCAGTGAATGTCAGAGGGATGTGAAGAGAGTATTGCCTATTTGAATACAATGGTCTTCCTCTAGGGGATCTATTTCATAGGTTCTCTGTTATCGGTCGTAGAGATTTCTTCTCCTACCTCCCTTTTCAGATCGACGATATACTCTTATATACCATTACCTCTACTGATTCTAGTTTCAGTACTGGTTTGGCTATCTACTATATGTAGATGAGTGTCCTGGGGTAAGTAAGTTATTTTTTGTGACACTCTAAGCTATGGTTGGGCACTTTATATGTAAAGTTCTAAATATATGTGTTTAAACTTATATTTGCCATGATTCAGGATAATCAGTATTCCTTCATTCTGACTGTCAGTTTCATTATTTGAGATAATGCATATGAATAAATATTTTTTTCTTACCTTGAAATTTTCAATTGACTTTTTTCCCTGCGGGCTGTTAGGCTCGCGGGGGCAGAAAATGCTTCAATTTATTGCGTCATTCTTGGCGCAAACTTTTTTGGTGCAAAGTTTTGTCATTTCCGGCGCCGTAGTTGACGCCGGAAGTTTGTTCATTGTTACGTCATTTTTTGACGCATGTGTGTTCAGACTTTTTTTGCGCCAAAAAATGTGGGCGTCGTTTTCGGTGTCAGGATGTGGCTTGTTTGTTTTGCATTTTTTCCCATTCCTGAAACTGTCATTTAAGGAATTTGATAATTTTGCTTTATATATTGTTTTTTTCTATTGCATATTGCAAGATTTTCCATACACTGTTCCTGGATCAGAACATGCTGAGGGATTCCTGTTGACTGAGATCAGTCCTACCAAAGCTAAGTTCATTTATTTTAAATGTTATGAATGTTTATCTTTAGCTATGGTTTGTAATAAGTTATCATGATAAACTTTTACATGCAGAATCCTTTAGTATTTATGCTTTATATATTGCTATTCTTTTTACATCTTATGTACAAGATATACTTAGAAATTTATAAGAATTTTTTTCTGATTCTATTTTAAAGGCTTTGTCTGACATCCCGCCTTCTAATAAATTTTTAGGTCTTTTTCAAACTTTTTTAGTTGATGAAGTTTCAAATGACCAACAACATAATGAATTATCCTTCTCTGATGGTGTTTTTTTCTCATTCAGAATTTTTCTTCATCCGATATTGACACTAACAAATCTACTTTTTCATTTTTTAATAGAGTACATTTGTTCTTTGTTCAAAAGGTGTTGATTATTTTGGATATTGAAGTAACTAGTTCTTTGGATTTTAAAGACTAGCTAACATTTAAATTCTGCTTATTTATCTTCTGTGATTTCTTCAGAGGTTTTTTCCAGTTCCTGATACTAGGGAATGGAATAGGCTGAGAATTTTCTTTTAGTCCTTCTTTAAGGTTTTTAAATTGTATTCTTTGCCGGCAGTTAGTTTTGAGGAAAGATTCCCCAAGTTAATGGGGCTATCTCTACTCCTGCTAAATATACTATTATTCTTATAGCAAATAGTATTTATTTTTTTCCTTCAGATGGTTATATCTTATTTAAGGAAAATTATTTCCAGGTACTTTTATTAGACCTGTAATTTATTTGGCTGATGTTGCAATTGCTTCATCTTTCTGGTTGGATACTTTAAGATCAAGTATCGGATTATGATTTGTTTAGCATTGTTAAAAGGACAAAATCTACTACTTATTTGAAGTTCAGACTAAGTGCTATTGCATTGTCTTGCTATCTTGCATTTGTTGATTGCGCAAGTCCAGTGTGTTGACTTTAACTTGATTAACATGCTAATAATTTAATTTGTGTTGTCATTTTATTAAATATTTTCGCAAATGAGGTTTAATCTATGTCTTTAGCTATTATAGCTAGAAGAGCTTTGTGATTTTAATCTTGGAATGCTAATTTGATTTCTAAAATCCATATTTCTTTTTTTCCAAGATAATCAATTATTTGGTTCATAATTGTATTTAATTCTTTAACTGTTACTCTGGGCTTCAAGATTGAGTTCTAAGACTAAAACTTAAAGGTTATATTAGTTTTCTGTTCCTACTAAGGAACGGAATCCTGAATTCTTCCCCAAGTAACCTGTTTATAATTGGAAGTTTTTTTCTTCATTCAATTAAGCCTTTTAAAAGTTCAAAGTCAGCTCCCTAAAATTTGCATGTAGGTGCGGTTCTTATTCCAGCTTAGCTGGTAAGGGGCAGGTTAAGACTTTTTTGAAATTTGTTTGGTTCTATTCGGTCCAAACTTCTTAGACTTTGGGTACAGAATAGGATTCAGAGTAAAACCGTCTGTGAGAAGTCTTTTTTCTTTATCATATTCCAGCTATTCCAGTAAGACTAACACTTTCCTGAAGTGTGTTTCAGACTTATATATTTTGGGTACTGGTGAAGTGCGGCTGGTCACCCGTTGGGGCTCAAGCGCTGCTCAGACCTGGAGTTTTCTGGGGTATTTATTCCAGTTTCATTTTAGTAACTGGGTTTTGGGGTTTTATTCAAGACTATTCATTGTTCCAAAGATAGAAAATCTTTTTGAATTGTCATATAAGTGTACCATCTTTTAGAATGGAGTTTATATGGTTTATTCTGCCTTTTTGGTCAGTGATGGCATTATTTGTTTACAATAGATACAATAGATGCATATCTTCATTTTCCGTTTTCATTCAGATTATTTTTATTTTCTGAGATTCTCTTTTTTTGACAAGCATTACCAATTTGTTGCTTTTCCTTCTGGTCTAGCGACAGCTCTAAGAATCTTTTCAAGGTTCTCAGTGTTCCTTATTTGGACGGTATCGTGGTACTGGCTCAGTCTTTTCATTCTGTGGAATCTCATACGATTCAACTTTGTTGTTTCTTCAAGACATGGTTAGAGGATCTTTTTATCAAAAGCTCCTTGATTCCTCACACAACGGTCACCTTTTTTTAGGTTTCCAGATAGATTGTGTCAATGTTTTTGTCTCTAACAGACAAGTGACAAGTTTATTAGGTTCCGTTTGTCGGAACCTTCAGTCTCTATTATTTCCTTCAATAATTATATAGGCTGCAGCATTGTATTCGATTCCCTTTGCTCATTTCATAGGAAACCTTTCCAGTTTTTTATGCTGAATAATGGTGCAGGGATTCTAGGATATCACTTTTTATATCTTTGAATCCTAATGTTTAACTATCTTTGATTCGGTGGTTAAGATCACCATCATTTAGTTCTACAGGTCTCTTCGGTTCTTTCAACCTGGACCATGATCTCTACAGATGCGAGTCTTTTAGGTTGGGAGGCTGTCTGAGGATCTCTGTCAGCACAAGGGGTTTGGAAATCTCAGGAGGCGAGATTACCATTTGATATTTTGGAACTCCGTGCATTCTCAGAGTTCTTCAGTTGGTTTCTTTTTGAAGAAGAGACATTTATTGTTTTTTCAGACAGACAATGTCACAACTGTGGCGTATGTCAATCATCAGGGTGGGACTATCAGTCCTTAGGCTGTGACAGAAGTCTTTCTCCCAGGTATAGACAATTGGGAAGCGGATTGTCTCTGTCAATCAAGCTTTACATCCGGGAGAATAGTCTCTCTACCCAGATATGTTTTTCAATTTTTCAGATGTGAGGGCTTCCAGAAATAGATCTGATGGCATCTCATCTAAACAAGGAACTTCCCAGGGGCCTATTCAGGTCCGGGGATCCTCAGGCGGAAGTAGTGTATGCATTGACACTTCCTTGGAATTATCAATCTGCCTATATTTTTTCATCTATGGTTCTTCTTTTAAGAGTGATTTTCAAAATCATCAGAGAGCAATCTTTGGTGTGGCTGGTGGCTCCAGCATGGCCACACAGGTTTTTGTATATGGTTCTTGTTCGGATATCCAGTTGCCAATCTTGGTTACTTCCATTAAGGCCAGACCTTATATCTTAACATTCGTTTTTTTCATCAGGAATTCAAATGATTAATTTGACGGTATGAAAATTTAACGCTTAGTACTTAGTCATAGAAGTTGCAGGCTCGTAAATCTGTGTCTAGTAGGATTTATTATCGAGTTTGGAAGATTTACATCTCATGATGCTCTTCTTATGAATTCTCTTGGCATTCTTTTAGAATTCCTAGGATTTTTTAGTTTCTTTATAAGGTTTTTGTCTGCAAGTTCCTTGAAATGACAAATATCTGCTTTTCCTATGCTGTTTCACAGTAAGAATTGCTAAATCTTTCTGATATTCATTGTTTTGTTCAGGCTTTGGTTCGTATCAAGCCTGACATTAAGCTAATGTCTCCTCTTTGGAGACTTAATTTGATTCTTAAGGCTTTACATGCTCTTCTGTTTGAGCATATGCTTTCTTTGGACATTAATTACTTTCATGGAAAGTATTGTTCTTTTTAGACATCTCTTCAGCTAGAACAGTTTTTGAATTATCTGTTCTTTCTTGTGAATCTCCTTGTTCTGATTTTTCATCAGGATAAGGTGGTTTTTGCTGTCCTCATTTCAATTTTCACCTAAAGTTGTGAATTCTAACAACATTAGTGGAGGAATTATTGCCTTTTCATTGTGTCCTAATCCTAAGAATTATTTGGTAAGATTCTTACATTCTTTGGATGTGTTAAGAGTTTTTAAATATTATGTTGAAGCTATTCAGATTTCAGACAGACTTCTAGTCTATTTGTTATCTTCTCTGGTTTTAGGAAGGTCAGAAGGCTTCTGCCATTTCTTTGGCATCTTGGTTAAAGCTTTTGATTCATCATGCTTATTTGGAGTCGGGTTAATCCCCGTCTCAGAGGATTACGGCTCATTCTACTAGGTCAGTTTCTACTTCCTGGGCTTTTTAAGAATGAAGCTTCTTTTGATCAGATTTGCAAAGCAATGACTTGGTCATACTTTTACTAAATTCTACCATTTTGATGTTTTCTCTTCTTTAGAAGCAGTTTTTGGTAGAATAGTACTTCAGGCAGCTGTTTCAGTTTGATTCTTCTGCTTATTATTTCAGGGTTTTTTTTTTCATTATAAAAATTGAAACTTTTGATTTGGGTAGTGGATTATTTTTTCAGCGGAATTGGCTGTCTTTATTTTATCCCTCCCTCTCGAGTGACTCTTGCGTGGAAGTTCCACATCTTGGGTATCTGCTATCCCATACGTCACTAGCTCATGGACTCTTTCTAATTACATGAAAGAAAACATAATTTATGTAAGAACTTACCTGATAAATTCATTTCTTTCATATTAGCAAGAGTCCATGAGGCTCACCCTTTTTTGTGGTGGTTATGATTTTTTTGTATAAAGCACAATTCTTCCAATTCCTTATTTTGATGCTTTCGCTCCTTTCTTATCACCCCACTTCTTGGCTATTCGTTAAACTGAATTGTGGGTGTGGTGAGGGGTGTATTTATAGGCATTTTACGGTTTGGGAAACTTTGCCCCTCCTGGTGGGAATGTATATCCCATACGTCACTAGCTCATGGACTCTTGCTAATATGAAAGAAATTAATTTATCAGGTAAGTGCTTACATAAATTATGTTGTCTAATTTCATGTCCCTTTAAAGTGACACTAAACTAGGGTTGCACCGATACCATTTTTTTAAGACCGAGTACAAGTACAGATACTTGTTTTCAAATACTCGCCGATACCAATTACCGATACTTTTTTTTATGTCATGTGACAGTTTACCAAGCACAATACAGACTAATTATTTAAGATTCCTTCTTTATAATTATGAAGGACTGTAGCTCAAAAGACATTATGAAATAATAAAACAGTTTTATTTGTCACAAAGTTCACAGAACATGTTTAGAAATAAAAATATTACAATAAAATATATTAACAACAACAATAAATAACAAATATAAAATTGCAACCAACCAAAAGTGCCATACAGTAAAAAATAGAACAGAATACTGTTTAATCATGGTGAACAACACTATGGGCTAGATTACATTTGACTGGTAAGCTTTACCAATGCTCTCATTACACGTCCTACTCCATTAAAGGCTATGGAGTTGGAAATGTGAACAGAACATTGGTAAAGCTTACCAATCAAATGTAATCTAAATCTAGTCCTATAATTGCAGGATGAGTGTTCATTGGGATTAACTTAATTTTTCCTATGAGTACTCTTCCTGCAATTATATAAGCTAAGATGTTCCTCAGAGTACAGTATGTTTTGAACATAATTGTGCAAGATGAGAACTAGCAGTATAAAAGGCAATCTAGCAATTGGAATACTTTTTCAAAAGTTAGTGGCAAGTTCTTTTTAAGGAACAGAACAGAAGCATCTCTGCATGTTCAGCTATAAGTCTGTTTTTGCTATCAGTAAGGAGGTTCAACTTTCCACACTACTGCATGGGGCAGAAAGATATTTTTGGGCCATTTTAGCCAGAGCTGGAAATCTCAGTTTATTAACTGCCCAGTACTTAAGGGGTTTGTCTGAGTGATCTCTCCTACAATAATACAAATATGAGCAATTTGTATTGGCAGAACAGTAGTAAACAATTTTTAGTTTAGTCTCCACTCCAGCTTTCAATGAAATGGGAACATGCAGTTTGAAAAAAACACCACAAGATAACATATGGGTAGTAAGTGGAGGTATCGGTTTAAGTATCGGTGCATTTGCACGAGTACAAGTACTCATGCAAGTACTTGGTATCGGTACCGATACCGATACTAGTATCGGTGCAACCCTACACTAAACACAATTTTTTTCTTTCATGATTCAAATAGAGCAAGCAATTTTAAGAAACTTTCTAATTTACTCCTATTATCAATTTTTCTTCATTCTCTTGCTACCTTTATTGGAAAAGCAAGAATGTAAGTTTAGAAGCCAGCCCATTTTTGGATCACAACCTGGGTTGTGCTTGCTGTTTGTTGACTAAATGCACCCACCATTAAACAAGTGCTGCTCCTTAGCTTCAATAAAGATAGCAAGAGAACAAAGAAAAATTGATACTAGGAGTAAATTAGAAAGTCTGAATCATGAAAAAAAATGGGTTTATTATCCCTTTAAGTATGATTTAGGCAAGAAAAAAAACTGAATTTTCAGAGGTATTTTACAGAAAAACCAGATCAAATAAATAATGAATATATAATGTAATTTGTCTTACTTTCATTGATAAAACATTTCATGGTCGATTAAACTTTTAGTTTATTGTCCCTTTAAAGAACAAACAGTCTATATTTAATTGTTTCAACATTTTAACAAATAATTAAATACTTCAACCATGCAATAAACAAGTCTTTGTCATCCTCACAAGTGATATATTTTAAAACCTTTCCCGAGACCTTGATAGATAGGGAAAATGAGATCATAACAACAAGCAAACAGCGAAGGTGGAATTGAGCCGTATGACAAATGATGTGCTGTAATGTATTTATTTTCTTCTTATTATTATTTATTGCAGGGATAGGAAACCTTAACAAAAAGACATTAAATACAAAAAGGAAATGTTCATCTTTAAAATGTTGTATTCTATGATGGCTTAGACTGCTTTGTGCAAATTGCACTCACTGATTTGTCACAGCAAAATCTTTTTTTTAATTAAAGAACCATATTAGAAAATATAAATGCATGCTCTAATTCTTTAGACTAGAGCATGTAATTTCAAGACTATCGACCCTGCACTACTATGTGTTTAACTACAGCAAAGAAGTCAATGCTTGAGCCCACACAGCACTGATGGTACTGAGCGTAAACAGTCCCTTATCCAATCTGCAGTGCCGGCCACATGACTTACAATTAGCACTATTGATTGGATCAAGGACAGTTTTCATTCGGGACATGCAGTGCTCTGCAGGTCCTGAGAGGTACTTCTACTGTGTGTTTAAGCCCTTTGCAGTAGCGCAGGATCGATAGTCTTAAAATGACATGCTTGTTGTAAATGTGAGCTCATGTTTAAAATGAATTAAGCATTGTGACACCTATATTTCTAAAGGTATCATTACTGGGAGTTCCTCCCATTCACATCTTTAGTTGCATTAAAGGGACAGTCAAGTCCAAATGAAACTTTCATGATTCAGATAGAGCACACAAAGTAAAACAACTTTCCAGTTCATGTCCACTATCTTAACGTGCACATTCTTTTTATATGTACACTGAGGTACTGGCTCTTACTGAGCATGTGCAAGATTTAAAGGATATACTTATATGCATTATGCAATTGTCTTATGGCTGTCACATTAAGGAAGAAATATTTAACTAACTGACATCTAACAGAAAAAAATCTACTACTCATTTTAAATTCAAACTAAGTGCTTTTGCATTGTCTCTTTATAATGCATTTATTGATTATGCTATTCCACTGTGTTTAGTGGTCCTTTAAATGCCCATACATAATAACTCTCACATGAGATCTTATTGCAAATTACATGCTCTAATTCGTTAGAGCATATTAAGACTATTGACCCTGCACCTCTATGGTTAACACATAGCAGAAATGACCCTTATGACTATAGGAGCACTGCTGGCATCAAGTGGTCCAATCAGCAGTGCCGGTTACATAGTTCTCTTGTGCAACTAGCTGATTCATTTTACGCTCGGAACCAGTAGTGCTCTGCGACTGCTGAGCAGTACTTTAACTATGTGTTCAACCCCTTTGCAAGGATTACACACAAAGAGGTACAGGGTTGCTAGTCTTGAATTAGACGGTCATTTTTCAAGTGTAGTTGTACGATCTTCACACCTATGTTTTCGTATAGAAAACTAGTCTAGCTGGATAGAATGATAAGTCATTTAGAAACTTCATATATAGATTGAGAGGCTGATCTGTATGCTACCTACAGTCACTGCATTAACATAGTATTGCCTCTATGAAGTATATCATCTACAGGCTGTGGCTCTATTTAAACAAGATGAAGAGGCTTTCTGCTTTTATATTTTTCCTTCATTTTACATTTTCAAAGATGTCTTTTGCACATTTGTTAGTGTGAGCTGTTTTATAGAGGGAATATTCATTTCTGGTTTAATTAATTTGTTTTAAATGTGCTTTTAGGGACGTTGTTTTACTTGATAGTGACAAGGGGCAGATGCAATTCTCTTTGAATTGCACAATTTCCAAGTTGTGATGTGTGAAGTTTTTCCTCAAGATTTTGAGGGACAGTTAAGTCCAAATTAAACTTCCATGATTATCACATAGAGCATGCAATTTTAAAGAACTTTATAATTTTCCTCTATTGTCTAATTTGTTTTGTTCTCTTTGTATGCTTTGTTGAAAAAAACATACCTAGGTAGGATCCGGAGCACCAATGCACTACTGGGAGGTAGCTGTTGATTGGTGGTTGTGCATATATCCCTCTTGTCATTGGTTCACCAAATTTGTTCAGCTAGCTCCCAGTGGTGCATTGCTGCTACTTGTACAAAAAATACAAAGAGAATGAGGCATATATGATAACAGAAGTAATCTGTAAAGATGTGAAAAATTGTATGTTCTCTCATGAAGGAAATATTTGGGGACTCATGTCTTTTTAGTTTTATAGAATCCAGGCTAATGATTAAAGGATCATTTTATCCAGTAAAATTGCTGGCTTCTCTGTATCATGTGACAGCCATCAACCAGTCACAGACTCAGAAACGTATACACTGTGAACTCTTGCACATGCTCAGTAGGAGTTGGTGCATCAGAAAGTGTGCATATAAAAAACTGCTCACAATTTGATAATAGAAATAAATTGGAAAAGTCTCTTAAAACTGCATGTTCTATCCGAATCATAAAAGTTTAATTTTGACTTTAGTGTCCCTTTAGCATGCAGATCTTTTGCAACACAGTGCTTAATTGCTAATATATACAATGCTTATGTAAAATGATTAATGCCCCTTTAATCATAAAAAATCAGCTACTGATAAATAATAAAAAAAAACTCTTAACAAATGTATTTTAAATTATAACACATAACTAATGTTGTAAAATACATTTTTTTCAAAATTGCAAACAAAAAAACCCACTAAACCAACATGATTTTTGTTATTTCAGTACAAAAACTATGTGTACTAGCAAAACGCTGTAATATTAATGAATGTACTCATATTATTCTATAATATCTCAACAGCAGAGTTTCAATTACAGAAATCTATACTTTTTGCAACCCTGCAAATTCAAGACAGGCTTACAGTGGAACAGGCAAAAAACATGATTAGGAAACTGTGCCAATCCAGAAGATTTTTTTTTTTTTCATTTGGAGATAACTTTTCTACATTCCATTTAGACAGAATACATTTTATTATCAAAATATGGCTGCCATAGAAACCAGTGGTCTGAAAAGGTGTTTTAATAGTTAATTTTTCTTTTGGTTGGCAGATATTCCTTGGTAAGTACATTTCCCTACATCTCTGCCAGAAGAATCTTTAAAATAGCCTTTGAAATTTACTCTGTTCTGCTATCACATTATTTTTTTACCATCATATACTATGAATTTATAAAGTGGAATATTAGTTTTAAAAAGCACCTTCATATATGAAACATTTGGGATGCATCAAACAGACTTACATATAAGCGATGCATTTTGGTATAAATAATCACATTCATTAAAAATACCACATATCTTCTTCCTTTGTAGAGAGTAGCTGTTATATAAGCTATGTTTTAATCATCTATTTCTGCACAGCAAACTGTCCCATGGCAAATGAGACAGGCTGAATGTTTGTTTACCATGATAATATTTTGCAATATTTCTGAAAGCAGAACCATGTTCCCCCATGTTTCTTAACCTGTGATACAGATACCAAAAGGGGTACCAGCAGATTTGGTAAGGGGTACGCAGTGGCTTGCCCTTTCATTCATTTTTGCCCTTATGTATCAAAGGTAAACAATAAATATATGTCATAAATCAGTGTTTCTCATCTCTACCCACCTAATGCTCCCCTAATAGGCCAGATTCTAATTCAATTGCTGGTCTAGTCAGCTGCACATTCACTAGGACTGACTCCCCAGTAAAAGTAAAAGGGAGGAAAATCCTTAGTTGGGAAACACTATTCCTACAAAGAGGGTGCCGCAGGGAAAGTACCAGGTAAAGTGTATATCACTGGGAAAAGTGACATATCATAAGGAAAAATATGACATGGTGAAATGTCCCAGGTAAATGATTCTATGCTCAGGTATATCACAATAAAATAAGCCTAATGGGCTGCATATTTGATTTTGATATTTGAAGTTGGATGCAGAAATGTGATTACATGAATATAATTTACAAGAAAATATAGTAGTAACACAATGGAAGAAATGAATGAATAAATGAATACTCTCCTCTGAAGCTGTGACTGCAGCCATCCCTCAGTTTTCTCCCAGACTGTCTTAAAAATGTGCAAAAGCTTGGTGGCGCTGGTCCACAGAAGAGGACTCACATTCAGGCTCAACCAGTTGTTCTACATGGAAAGATTCCCAATCATCCAGTATCCACCAATATATGTGGAATAAGGGATATATACTCACAAGATAGAGTTGGGTGTTTGGCTCCTTAATAAAAAAACAAGCATTTCACTTGTAAGGTAAAAAATCTTTTTTATTGCTTAACGTGTTTCAACGGCAACAGTTCGTCTTTCTCAAGAGCGATTAAAATTATTTAAAGTATGCTGACAAAGTGCATATACATTTCCGCTAACACGGGCAGTTTAAATAGTATTAATTTCCGCGCTATCCAGGACATCACAAAATTACGTACCTGGATTTACACCCGTATCTCTATCTCTAATTATTTCTAGTTGGCATGAATTTTGGTTAAATATATTAATAATAGATATAAATCAATATTGCCAAGTAGAAAGTATGTACATTAACAGTTGTATTTATACAAAGAAACAATCAATAGGAAAACATTCAATATAAAAGTCATTGAAAAATTTGATGAAAACATTTGACCAATCAAATCAAGGAGGCATGTTTGATCTTACGTCGTCTAAGTTCTCAATCGAGTAGTGGAGCAGTGTTCAGTTCCCAAACAGGTCCATTATACGGAGGTTATGACACATATTTGTAGCTGTCCAATGGAGTATTTTTATCAAATTATTAATATATTTAATCGCTAAACATAAACAAAAAAAGAGAAAGGTATGAATAACATGATATATACAACCTTAAAACTTAAAAGGCAATTGGTTATATAAGGTTCACAATGTTCATATATTAATGGGAACCAGAGATGACTCATATATATACTATATAAATGCGGCAATTCTAATGTCCTTAATTAAACCCCATTGGGCATATGATTTTAAGGTATGTATCCACCAGAGTTCTTTTTGGTCTAGATTAAAATATTCTATGCAAATCAGAAAGTAGCATATAATCCACCAACTATACCAGCTAGTGAAAGAACCAAAATTTAAAAACCCTTCCACTTTCTACCCCAGCAGCAGTAAAGGTCCTAATATCGAGGTCTTTAACCCTTTGAGTGCTAAGCACTTTCCCACCTGGGTGCTAAGCTGATTTAATTTACCCACCATTGGAAAGGTAATCACCTAACCTTTCCAATGGTGTAAGTCTTGGGGATCTCAAAAAAATAAAACAAAAGTTAAAACCTGTTTTTTCACAAAATAAAAAAATAAATTAAATCAGCTTTGCACCCAGGTGGGAAAGTGCTTAGCACTCAAAGGGTTAAAGACCTCAATATTAGGACCTTTACTGTTGCTGGGGTAGAAAGTGGAAGGGTTTTTAAATTTGGTTCTTTCACTAGCTTGTATAGTTGGTGGATTATATGCTACTTTCTGATTTGCATAGAATATTTTAATCTAGACCAAAAAGAACTCTGGTGGATACATACCTTAAAATCATATGCCCAATGGGGTTTAAATAAGGACATTAGAATTGCCGCATTTATATAGTATATATATATGAGTCATCTCTGGTTACCATTAATATATAAACATTGTGAACCTTATATACCCAATTGCCTTTTAAGTTTTAAGGTTGTATATATCATGTAATTCATACCTTTCTCATTTTATATATGTTTAGCAATTGAATATATTAATAATTTGATAAAAAGACTCCATTGGACAGCTACAAACATGTGACATAACCTCAGTATAACGGACTTGTTTGGGAACTGAACACTGCTCCACTACTCGATTGAGAACTTAGATGACGTAAGATCAAACACGCCTCCTTGATTTGATTGGTCAAATGTTTTCATCAAATTTTTCATTGAATTTTATATTGAATGTTTTCCTATTGATTGTTTCTTAGTATAAATACAACTGTTGATATACATAATTTCTGCTTGGCAATATTGATTTATATCTATTATTAATATATTTACTCAAAGTTTGTGCCAACTAGAGATAAGAGATAGATAGACGGGTGTAAATCTAGGTACGTCATTTTTTTACATCATGGATAGCGTGAAATTAATGTTATTTAAATCACCTATGTTAGCGGAAATGTATATGCACTTTGTCAGCATACTTTTAATGAGTTTAATCGCTCTTGAGAAAGACGGACTGTTGCCGTTGAAACCGGTTGAGCAATAAAAAAAATCTTTTTTTAACGGACAAGTGAAATGCTTGTTTTTTTATTAAGGAGCCGAACACCCAACTCTATCTTGTGAGTATATATCCCTTATTCCACATATATTGGTGGATACTGCATGATTGTGAATCTTTCCACGTAGAACAACAGGTTGAGCCTGAATGTGAGTCCTCTTCTGTGGACCAGCGCCTCCAAGCTTTTGCACATGAATATCCTTTCCCTCTTTCTTTCTAATGTGACATCATATTAAATAACTATATTTGTGTTGTGAGTGTCTGTGTGTTTTCTTTATATGCTGCTTGCTTTATTATTTATTGCTCTAATATTTGTCACATTCTGGGGTATGCACCATTGCCTCTTATTTTCATAACCTATCTATCTATCATCTATCTACACACATATAAATAGTGAGCATGGGGACCTCCATATCTATCTATCTATCTATCTATCTATCTATCTATCTATCTATCTATCCACACACATATAAATAGTGAGTATGGGGACCTACATATCTATCTATCTATCTATCTATCTATCTATCTATCCACACACATATAAATAGTGAGTATGGGGACCTACATATCTATCTATCTATCTATCTATCTATCTATCCACACACATATAAATAGTGAGTATGGATGTGCACTTACAATAAATAATCATCTATCAATGTTAGAATGTATAACGAATCTGCCTCCATCTTGTCACTTTTGCATTTTGTATCTTGTCAGCATTTCTAAGCTAACACTCAACTATTGTTGTTCTCAATATATTTGCTTTTGTTATTCTCAACTTTAGTCTACTGACATTTGTTCTTGTTTGTTAGTATCAACATGGTCTCACTATATTTCTTGTTATCGTATATCAAAGCCGAATGTCTACGTTCCCTTTCCTTTTACATAAACAATTATTTGTCTCAAGTGTTGTTATTTTCCACGGAGGATATTGTAATAAGGGGGTGTAAATGAAGCCCCTCTATGTCAATTGACAATATATGTGATGCAAGCTATATAACTGCATTGTGGGCGGGCAATAAACAGAACAATTGTTATACTTTCATTTGTGTGGGCTGGCAGTTTGTTCCCGAGATCTTGTATCCGGTGTATAATTCTGCTCCATCTGAGGTTAGAATACGTGTGGATATGTTATATCCAGCCTTGGCAACTTCCCCTAACAATCAGAGTGCTGGGCAAAAAGGTATTTGGCTAATTTTAACATAGACATTAAACACTATGGGGCCTTGATGCCCCTTTCTAAAGATTGCTTAAAGAACTTGTACGCCTGCTCTGAGGCTGCAGACATCAATCCGCCATATCCTATACGATCGAGCTGATTGATACCCCTGCCTGCTAGATTGGCCGTGAATCTGCAGGGTGCGGCATTGCACAATCAGTTCACCAGAACTGCTTGTGCAATGTTAAATGCCGACAGCGTAAGCGCTCGCACTTTCATAAATTGGCCCCTATGCTTTAGCTTTATATAAACCTAAAAACCCACTGAGTGTGGCATGTGTGTGTGTATGTATGTATGTATGTATGTATAAATAAATAAAAGAGATTGTTTGAGCAATTGCTTGTGGAACCCTGCTCCCTGTTTTTATTCTATTTATTGCACAAGAGCAGAGCTTGTCAGTTATCCTGGATGAACAAGCCTGAGTTGGCTGAAGTTCACTACCTCTTAGGTTGCGGACACTTTAAGAGGCAGTGGTATAACCGAAATAGCCCCAAAGCTGATTATGCAGCTTGATAAATGGGGGCCTTTAGAAGAATTCCGATATTACACTGAAGCAAGGATTTTATTTAGGTTAACAATGGAATTCAATATGAAAGAGTGTAGAGTTCAGTATTTATTATATTTATTAATACTAACCAAGTATCAATGTGGAATAAAAGGAGTCATAATTTATATATTGTTGTAGACATTCAGATAATTTAAAAACATACAGATAACTTGGCCATGGATTTCCATTTTACATTATGTATCCATACTGTATGTGTAATGTTATTTTATCTGTCTTTCTCAGCTTTATTTATGCATTTACTAGGCTTAGGTTGAGTAAGGACTATATTGAATGGGCATGAAAGTGCACAAAAAAGTTCTATATTAGAGAACATTATTATTGCATTATTGCTTATATATAACTATGTGTTTAAAGGGATAGTCTAGTCAAAATTAAACTTTCATGATTCAGATAGAGCATACAATTTTAAGCAATTTTCTAATTTACTCCTATTTTCACTTCTTCGTTCTTTTGGTATCTTTATTTGAATGTAAGCTTAAGCGACGGCCCATTTTTGGTTGAGCACCTGGGTAGCGCTTGCTGATCAGAAAGTGCAAACCAGGTGCTGAACCAAAATGGCCTGCATCCTATGCTTACATTGTTGCTTTTTCAAATAAAGATACCAAGAGAACGAAGCAAAATTGATAATAGGAGTGAATTAGAAAGTTGCTTAAAATTGCATGCTCTGTCTGAATCATGAAAGTAATTTTGACTGACTATTCTTTTAACCCCTGTAAACAATCAATGCTATCTAATAATTATTTAGTGAAGCATGTCATAGTCATGCTTTGGACTGCTCTAATTACAAGGGACTGCTCTCTCTGAGGCTTGGACAATGTTTTAATTTTGACATTCTAATTGAAGGACAAATATTACTTGATAATTCTGAAATTCTAAATGTTTCTATTGAACAAAAATAGTAACAAAATCTTAAAAGGTCAACATTTGAGTATCACATTTGAACACTGATTCCTAGAGACTTATACTGAAGTATTTAGAGTTATATAAGAATATCTGAATAATAAATTCAATAATGAAATTTTACAAAAGGAAAAAAAAATGCTCTTTTTACAAAACCAAATAACGAATGTTGTACAATCAATCATTTAGGGTGAATAAATGCAGTGTCCAATTTTTTTATTTTTTTTTTAAACAAATGTTTTAGCCGTGTAATATTTTAAATAATTAAATTTAGAGTAAACACATTTTAGTTATCCTGTAAGGTTTCAAAACTAGGAAGTGTCCAATTAACCTGTACCCATGTACACAGCAATATTATTCCAGTCCTTCACATGTACATGCAAATTGATTATCAAGAATATTCAAAAAATTGAATCATCCATTTTCTTACCTGTTGCAGTCCACGTGCAGTAAGACATGAGAGGCACTGATTGTAAGTGCAATTTTATGCCACTGGCCATCTGCAAGTCGATAGGGAAATGCCTCTGTTCTTGACTTGCCATTGAATCTATAGTGGTATCTAATTTCATCTCTCAATCCACTGCTCTCCAGTTCAAAGAAACTGCATTGGGGGAAAAAAAAAAAAAAAAAAAATCAATCTCTCCACTTGAAGATACAAATGGCATGTGGTATGTAACCTTTAATTATAGCCATCTAAACTAATAGTGAGCAATGTTGCATTATAAATAAAAATTGCCTTCTGCTCTCAAGAAAAACATTTTTCTCTATGGAGTCCTCAGGCAAGGGAGTAAGATTTACAGCTGTTAAGTTTCTTGGAAATCAGTATAAACATTACACATTCATCTCCCAAGTCTGACACTTTAAATCGACATATACCCGCATCTCTTCTGGGACTGAAGTAGTAGTAGGTTTGCAGAATTCCCTCAAGGACATGCCTTACACAATCCAAGTAAAATATTGTTCTAATATAATAAAGTATAAAAGGCGAAGCATTTTATGTTAAAAGTCAAAAAAGAGATGTATTTTGTTATTGGTCAGTTACACTTGACAATTCTTCTAACTTATAGTTTACAGAAATTTGCCAGTTGTTATCCTTTATTACTTATAGCATTTTTTTTAAATGGTTAGCTCCCAAAACCAAATTTTAAATCTCAGTTTTGAGCACAGGAAGTTCTTAATAAAGGGCTATAAAGAGCTACAGCCCAGAGCCTCCAGTAGAACCAATCTATGCACCTAGCTGTTCTATTTCCAAACATTGTAATCATCATTGAGAAAATGTAAAAACATGGGATTTACTTGATTAACAAAGCAATATATTAGATGAGGTGGAAAGAAGACAAAAGACCAACTAGTTCAGCCTATATACATCCTAACCGATATACAATACAGAAGCTGTGAATTAAACTTACATTAAAGTAAATGTAAACTTGAGCATAGTCGCTCAAGTCATAGGAAATAATTTAAAAAAATGAATGAGACTTTCATTCATCAAATGTGTAGGATATACTTATCGTCTGAGATTTTCACCTTGTAATGCCAGAAAGGTAAGCGCCGTCGGTAAGTGCCGTTCCTCAATTGATTAATAACAAAAATGGCTGGCGGAGGAACATCGCTTACAAGGGGAAAATCTCAGAAGATAAGTAATATCCTACACATTTGATGAATGAGTCTCATTCATTTTTTAAATTCTTTCCTATGACTTGAGCGACTATGATCCAGTTTACATTCACTTTAATACAATTAGAATTCAGACCAATTTAGTCTTCACCCAGAATTTTGTTTTTAGCCAGAAATGTATCTGAATTATTTTTAAATGTATTTAAGGTAATGACAATCGCTATCACTTTAGGCAAGGAGTTCCACAATTCAAAGTGATATCTTAACAGGGATTTTTATACCTTTCATCCCTTGTAGCTATGCCACTTTTAAAGAAAGGGTAAACACAAAAATGTTTTGTTATGCATAATGTAACAACTTTGCAATATATTTTCATTAATTTATTTTGCTCCCTTTTATGTAATTTATCTCTGAAAATTGAGCAAGTTCTAATTCTCAGAACTTGAAATGCACCCTGTTAACATCTTGGGGGAACCCTGCTACACATCTGTCCCTAATTGGATTTATTAGATAAAAACTGCATTTTATAATAAATTTAGAATAGTGGTTAGTCTGTGGACTAAAACTTAGGTTGGCTCTTCCAAATAAGGCAAATAGTGTGTGGAGTTTGGCTGCTGAAAAAATAATTGCAGTAACAGGAAGTAATTATGTGTAAAAATGCTGTCTTCTAATTACAAGGTGTTTACTGTCTCTGTAATACATGCTGGTATCTGATATTCCTTAGATGCTACTGCCTTGCATTGCGCACTCATTTTCTTGCTTGTTATCAATAAGTATGCCCTAACCTTTTTCTTCCTCTATTTTGTGGTCTAGTCTCATTTAAATAATAGGTAGACTGCATATTTTTACTTTTGAAATGCAGAACCTTACATTTACAGTATTAAATCCTATTTGAAATTTACCAGCCTATTCTTCCAATTATTGTAAACCCCCTTGCAAAGCTATTACAACCTTTCACAACTTTGTATCATCAACCCAAGTAAAGATGATGCTATTTAATCATTCCTCCAAGTAATTTTTTAAAAAAAATATTAAAAAGAACAGAGACCAGCATTGCCCATTGGTGGATCCCACTAATTATTTGTTTCCAGTGTATTCACTATAATTTGTTACTTTTTCTTTTATTTAGCTATTTATCCTTGAGCTAACATTATCAGCTATTATCACTCCCTTACTATTGTAGAAGAATCTCTCATATGACACAGTGTCAAATGATTCACATTTATCTATATTGATGCAATTCGTTTAGTTTGACATGATCTATTTCTCATAAACCATGCTTATTATAACTCAATTTTGTTTTCAAAAATACACTCTCGAATATAACCCTTTATAATCCATTCCATTATCTTCCCCACTACCAATGTCAGACTTACTGGTCTTTAGCTTCCAGTATCAGCCCTGCTTCTTTTAAAAAAAAAAAATTGCACTACATCAGTTTCACACCATTCCTGGGGTACTATGCCTGAGAATAATGAGTCTTGAAAAATTAAAAGTAGAGGTTTGGCTATGACAGTGCTAAGTTACTATTGAACCCTTGTGTTTATTCCATCTGGATTTTTATTTACCTTGATATTAAACAGCTTTTTTTTCCCCAACATAATCTAAAGATAAACCAGTTATTGGTATGGGCTTGAATGTTGTAGCTTGTTTCAAGAATTATCCAATTGGTTCCTCTTGTGAACACTAAGAGAAATTGTTTAGCACCTCATCTTTTTTCCCAGTTACTGTTAATCATGTAACTCTTCTCACATTTTATTGTACTTAAATTTACCTTCCTGAATTTTTTTGCCATTTATATACTTTTAGGGGTTGTCTTAGAATGCTTTGGAATTGATCTTTCATTTTTAATTTTGGCTAATCTCGCTATGATTTTGCTTTGTTACATTCCTTATACATTTGGAATTATGAATCCATACTATTATATTTGAATAACTAAAATTCCCTTCTTCTTTTAACACATTTTACATTTAGCCAGAATGGCTTGGATGTATTTCTTTGACTTGTATAACCATGTGGTAGGCTGTTGATGTGTACATATATTTAACAAAGTTTAAATAAATAAAGTTTAAATGTTTACTATTTATCCTCTGTGTTTAATTTGAGAATATTTTGTCCCAATTTATGCAATTTAATGATTTCCTTAAAGGGACAGTAAACCCAATTTTTTATTTAATTATCCAGATAGAGCATCGATTTTAAGCAACTTTCTAATTTACTCCTATTATCAAATTTTCTTTGTTCTCTTGCTATCTTTATTTAAAAAGCAGGAATGTAAAGCTTAAGAGCCGGCCCAATTTTTGTTTGACAACCTAGGTTATGCTTGCTTATTGGTTTGCTAAGAGTAGCCACCAATAAGCAAACACTATCTAGGGTACTGAACCTAAAATGGGCTGGCTCTTAAGCTTTAAATTCCTGCTTTTAAAATAAAGATAGCAAGAGAATGAAGAAAGATTGATAGTAGGAGTAAATTAGAAAGTTGTTTTCTAATTGCATGCTCTATCTGAATCATTAAAGGGACACTGAACCCAATTTTTTTTTAATTTACTTCTATTATCAAATTCTCTTCATTCTCTTGGTATCTTTATTTGAAATGCAAGAATGTAAGATTAGATGCCGGCCCATTTTTGGTGAACACACTATGTTGTTCTTGCTGATTGGTGGATAAATTCACCCACCAATAAACAAGTGCTTTCCATGGTCCTGAACCAAAAAATAGCTTAGATACCTTCTTTTTCAAAGAAGGAAAGCAAGAGAACAAAGAAAAAGTGATAATAGGAGTAAATTAGAAAGTTGTCTAAATTTGCATGCTCTATTTGAATCACAAAAGAAAAAATTTGGGTTCAATGTCCCTTTAAAGAAAACAAAAAGGGATAAGTAGCGCAGTGATGGCACAAGATATAAATATATATGTATATAAGCATATACATATATATTTACTGGGAACACACAGTTCCCATTGACCTCAATGGAAAGGCACTTTTGAATGCAATTTTTTTTTCCTAACACCCCACTCCCACCAACTTTCATCCCAAAATACTGCCTTTTGCAGTAAGTTTATTAAAAAAATAAAGATGCTGCCATATTTTTTTTTTTTAATAAACTACACTAGACAGTATTTTGGGGGAATTTGGGGCAGAATTATAAAATTAACCAGATTTCTGATCTCTGGTTAATTTTATAAGCGCTAATTGCTACTGCAAGCTTGCGGTAGCAACTGCCAGCCACTTGTAATGACTGGTTCATTATCTCGCTCCCGCAAACGGGCAAATTTGCCTGTTTGTGGGAGCGCAATAATTTAGCACTCCACTTGCAATCTAGCCCAGCGTGTCTACATTATCACCTGCATCATCATTAATATCTTCCCTTAATGAAGGTTTAAGGTCAGGTTTAATATACCTGCAAATTCCTCCTCCCCTTTTATTACCTCTATCACTCCTAAATGAAAGAATAACTCTCAAAGTTAACTGGCCAGTCATATGAATCATCCCACCAGGTTTCAGTGATGCTGATAATATCCTATTCCTCTTCTGTTGCTAAGAGCTTAAGCTCCCCTATTTTACCTGTCATGCTTTTTGCACTGCAGTCATACGTTTTCATTTCTTTTTGTTGCTTTTTGTTGCTCTTCCCTTCAAACTTTGTAAAGAAGCATTTTATAAGTGTACCTTTCTGTCATCCATGCTTTGAGATATTTCAGATGGATCATTTTCACAGTTTGGTCTGTCTGTTCTATTATGTTAGACAAACCCTTTCCCAGCTTTAAAGATTGTCTAAATGTGCTAACATTCTCTCCCCTATTCTCGTTTCATTTTTTTAACTTGATTGATATGAAATATCTTACATTTTGATTTATTTTTAATGGTTACTACTAGATCCTGCCACAGCTCACAATCAACTGAGGGCAGCGCTTGCTAAAGAACCAAGGTTATAAGATTTGTTTGTTTCTTTCGGTTTAAAGGACCAGTAAATACAGTAGATTTGCATAATCAACATATGCATGTTAACAAGACAATGCAATAGCACTTAGGGGCCGAATTATCAACCTCCGAATGGAGCTTGATGCCCCTGTTTCCGCGCAAGCCTTCAGGCTTGCCGGAAACAGAAGTTATGAAGCAGCAATCTAAAGACTGCTGCTCTATAACTTGTCCATCTGCTCTGCGGCAGCAGACAGAAATCAACCCGTTCGAATACGATCTGGTTGATTGACACCCCCTGCTAGCGGCCGATTGTCCGCGAATCTGCAGGGGGCAGCATTGCACAAGCAGTTCACCAGAACTGCTTATGCAATGATAAATGCCGACAGTGTATGCTGTCGGCATTTAGCAATGTTCAGCGGACATGATACACTACATCGTATCATGTCTACTTGCACTATGATAAATTGGCCCCATTGTCTGAATTTCAAATGAGTAATAGATTTTCTTTCTGACAAATTTCAGTTATGTCTATTTCCACTCCCACTGAATCATGTGACAGCCATCAGCCAATCACAAATGCATATATGTATATTCTGTGAACTCTTGCACATGCTCAGTAGGAGCTGATTACTCAAAGTGTAAATCTAAAAAGACTGTGCACATTTTGTTAATGGAAGTAAATTGGAAAGATTTTTAAAATTGCAGCTTTATCTGAATCATGACAGTTTAAAGTGAAAGTAAATTTTGGCCTTCATTATTAATTACATTCATTAATCTTTAATCCAGTATTACAGTCGCTAACTTTATTTTAATATATTCTTTTAGTTTTGTGTAAAATTTTATTTGAAAAAGCGTACCCTTATGTATACTTCCTCCGCCCACCCGCTCATTTCCTGCTTGATCACCTATACACGTAAGAGCGGTCCCACCCACTCTTACGTGTACATCCTTGCGCGTTCATGTTAAGCATTGTGTATATTGCGCATGCATTAACAGTATATTGTGCATGCATAAAAAATTACTGGATAAGCAATCAGCAAATTGCGGCTTTGAAGATAATGCGTATGTGTGTCCCATGAACGCGCTTAGATCGAGACTCAGAATTCCATGAGACACGCATGCCCATTATCAAGGGCGTAAAAGGAGTCGTTTGGGACGCCAGTGGGGGACCAATGGAAATGAGAAGATGATATTCGTCATCACTACATACTTTTTTTTAATATCCAGGCGAAGGAACGACGGCATAGAATTGAGATTTAAAAGGTACGCTACGGTGAAATATAGTAAGGATTCAAAAAATTGATCAATTAAAGTTAAACTGATTTTAGCTCTTCTTTGTGATTCTGCATAGTGGTATATGAAAGTTTAATTTTCCTTTAACAGATAGTAAAGTCCAAATTAAACTTTTATGATTCAGACAGGGCATGCAATTTTAAACAACTTTCTAATTTTTAATTTTATCATCAAATTTGCTTTGTTCTCTTGTCATTCTTAGTTGAAAGCTAAACCTAGGTAGGCTCATATGCTAATTTATAAGCCCTTGAATGCCGCCTCTCATTTGAATGCATTTGACAGTTTTTCACAGCTAGATGGCGTTAGTTCATGTGTTTCATATAGATAACACTGTGCTCACGAACGGGAAGTTATTTAAGAGTCAGCACTAATTGCCTGAAATGCAAGTCTTTCAAAAGATCTGAGATAAGGAGGCAGTCAGCAGAAGCTTAGATACAAGGTAATTACAGAAGTAAAAAGTATATTTATATAACAGTGTTGTTATGGAAAAGTGGGGAATGGTAAATAAATGGATTGTCTATCTTTTTAAACAATAAAATGTTCGGTGTTTACTATCCCTTTAACCCCTTGAGTGCTAACGACGGCTCAGAGCCATTGCTAGCATTCTCCCACCTTGAGGGAGATCTGGGGGCTCCCACCCGCTCCTACCCCGGTGATCAGTCCTGTATAATGACAGGCATCGCCGGGGCTTTACGTTTTGCATGATGACATCACCGCACAACTTTATAAAAAAAAAAAAGGCAATGGACATTATAGGGAAAAGAGGCATGCTGCTTAAAAGCCTGTAGACCCACCGTTGGAAAGGTAATCGTCTAACCTTTCCAACCACGGTATAAGTCTTGGTGATCTGAAAAAAAATATATTTTAAAAAATTAAAAAATTAAGAAACCCTCAAATGTGCTTAGCACCCAGGTGGGAAAGTGCTTGGCACTCAAAGGGTTAATTTTGACTTGAGTGTCCCTTTAAGCTCAGAATTTGCAATAACTTAGAGGTACTACTACTTTTTTATGCTCTTGATGAGTGGCAGTGAGGCCAGAAACTTCATTCTCTAACTCCCCCAGACTTTGTTGTATATAATCCATTGACTTCCTAGTTCTGCCTTTTTATCCAACACTAAAATGCCATACACTCGTGGTGTTACTGACCCTGCAGTAGTAATACATTCCACATGCATTTCATCTGAATATCCTTCAATAACAATGTTCTCAAACACATGTGAAGAACAATTGATTATGTGTCATACTGCGCTAAACACAATTCTAATTCTGCCAGGTCTGACCTCTATATTCAGAGTTGGATGTACTAGCAGCAAAACAACTTACTTACTGTAAGTTATATAGCAGTCTATGTAACAAGAGCAGTCACTTCATATAATCAATGATTAAATTATCCAGCAAATCTATGATTTTTATTTAATATATTGTTTCTTATTGTCCTCTGTAAATGTGTAACTATTTCCTGAATCAGTCTAAATGTTGGGTGTTAAAGAAAAGCTACCACTGAATTACTTTCCACAATCTTCTGGTTTCATTGTGGACAAGAGGATTGCACTACACTTTGAACTAAGTAACTTTTTACACATTTTGTTGTTGTTGTTGTTTCCATTCAGAGACTTTGTTTTATAATCATATCAATTGAGTGGTTTGTTGGCACATTTTGTGTTTTGTTTTTCATCTACTGTGCTTAGTTTCCAGAAGATTTTTTTTTTATTTCCTGAGTGTTTCAGTATAGGTTGGGATACAGCAGGCAACAGCAGCTATTTCAAATGACAAAATAAAGTTAAATGAACTATTTGTAACCAATTTAATACACTCAAGGATGTAAAACGTATAATTTAAAACACATTAAAAGAAGAATAAAAACAACACTGTCCTTTTCAAAGGATGTATATTACAAATCTCAAACTGTTTACTGTTCATTTAAACACTACATTGCAGAAGGTCTTCATACAATAATAAAAATAAATATTTTAAAGGCATTTGTTAGCAAAATTCACATTCCCTCCCTCAGTTGAGGCCAAGTAAGGAAATATATAAATTTGCTACTTTAGCTACTACACTGATCAAACAATAAGGGGCCGATTTACCAAATGGTGGGCGGACACGATTCAATGTAGCGAATCATGTCCGCCCGACATCGCTGAATGCCGACAGCATTTTACATTGCACAAGCAGTTCTGGTGAACTGCTTGTGCAATGCCTCCCCCCCTGTAGATTTGCGGCCAATTGGCAGATAGCAGGGAGTGTCAATCAACCCGATCATATCTGATCGGGTTGATTGCTGTCCGCAGACTAAGAGGCAGCGGCTGCTTCTTAAAGGGCCACTAAACCCAAAATCTTTCTTTCATGATTCAGATAGAGAATAGAAATTTAAACAACATTAAAATTTATTTCCATAATTTATTTTGCTTCATTTTTTAAATATCCTTATTTGAAGAAAAAGCAATGCACATGGTGAGCCAATCACATGATGCTTCTATGTGCAGCAACCAATCAGCAGCTAGTGAGCATATCTAGATATGCTTTTCATCAAAGAATATCAAGAGAATTAAACAAATTAGATAATATAAGTAAATTAGAAAGATGTTTAAAATTGCATTCTCTTTCTAAATCATAAAAGAAAAAATGTGTGTGGCATGTCCCTTTAACTGCTGTTTCCGGCGAGCCTGAAGGCTCACGCAGAAACAGGGGCATTAGGCTCTTGATAAATCAGCCCCAAAGAGTGTAATTTACTGTTAAAATAAAGGGAATGTAGCCAGAATAAATTATATATATATATATATATATATATATACACATACATACACACACACACAGTATCTCACAAAAGTGAGTACACCCCTCACATTTTTGTAAATATTTTATTATATATTTTAATGTGACAACACTGAAGAAATTACATTTTGCTACAACATAAAGTAGTGAGTGTACAGCCTGTGTAACCGTGTAAATTTGCTGTCCACTCAAAATAACTCAACACACAGTCATTAATGTCTAAACCGTTGGCAACAAAAGTGAGTACACCCCTAAGTGCAAATGTCCAAATTGGGCACAAAGTGTCAATATTTTGCGTGGACAACATTATTTTCCAGCACTGCCTTAACCTTCTTGGGCATGGAGTTCACCAGAGCTTCACAGGTTGCCACGGGAATCCTCTTCCACTCCTCCATGATGACATCACGGAGCTGGTGGATGTTAGAGACATTGTGCTCCCCCACCTTCTGTTTAAGGATGCCCCACAGATGCTCAATAGGGTTTAGGTCTGGAGACATGCTTGGCCAGTCCATCACCTTTACCCTCAGCTTCTTTAGCAAGGCAGTGGTCAACTTGGAGGTGTGTTTGGGGTTATTATCATGTTGGAATACTGCCCTGCGGCCCAGTCTCCGATCATGCTTTGCTTCAGTATGTGTTGGCATTCATGGTTCCCTCAATGAACTGTAGTTCCCCAGTGCCGGCAGCACTCATGCAGGCCCAGACCAAGACACTCCCATCACCATGCTTGACTGTAGGCAAGACACCCTTGTCTTTATACTCCTCACCTGGTTCCTGCCACACACACTTGACACCATCTGAACCAAATAAGTTTATCTTAGTCTCATCGGACCACAGGACATGGTTTCAGTAATCCATGTCCTTAGTCTGCTTGTCTTAAGCAAACTGTTTGCGGGCTTTCTTGTGCATCATCTTCAGAAGAGGGTTCCTTCTGGGACAACAGCCATGCAGACCAATTTGATGCAGTGTGCAGTGTATGGTCTGAGCACTGACAGGCTGACCCCCCCACCGCTTAAACCTCTGCAGCAATGCTGGCAGCACTCATACGTCTATTTCCCAAAGACAACCTCTGGATATGACGCTGAGCATGTGCACTCAACTTCTTTGGTCGTTCTGAGTGGAACCTGTCCTGTGAAACCGCTGTATGGTCTTGCCCACCATGCTGCAGCTCAGTTTCAGGGTCTTGGCAATCTTCTTATAGCCTAGGTCATCTTTATGTAGAGCAACAGTTCTTTTTTTCAGATCCTCAGAGAGTTCATTGCCATGAGATGCTATGTTGAGCTTCCAGTGACCAGTATGAGAGAGTGTGAGAGTGATAACACCAAATTTAACACACCTGCTCCCCATTCACACCTGAGACCTTGTAACACTAAAGAGTCACATGACACCAGGGAGGGAAAATGGCTAATTGGGCAAAATTTGGACATTGTACTCACTTTTGTTGCCAACGGTTTAGACATTAATGGCTGTGTGTTGAGTTATTTTGAGGGGACAGCACATTTACACTGTTATACAGGCTGTACACTCACTACTTTACATTGTAGCAATGTGTCATTTCTTCAGTGTTGTCACATGAAAAGATATAATAAAATATTTACAAAAATGTGCGGGGTGTACTCACTTTTGTCAGATACTGTATATATATATATATATATATATATATATATATATATATATATATATATATATATATACATATACATATACATACATACACATATATAGCACATTTTTTGTTTCATATCCCTTAAATTGTTTTATTAAAGTCAAAATGTAACTGCCATAAAATGTTTAAGTGTGGACTTTAAATAAAACAATTACACAGCAAAGTATTTTTAGTCCACCCATTTTTTTTTTATTCAACTTCAGAAATTGTGTGTTGAGGAGGGGTTTCATTTCCTCAGATATTCTGGGTTGACAGGATGCAGAAACAGGCTATACAGTGATTGTTTGATATGTGCAGGAGCTCATTTATATCTCTTACTAGTGACAACAAACAATATAAAATAAGCACACTCAAGAGCCTTTTCAAAGTGTATGTTATTGGAGTGCAAAATAAAGCAAACTTGATAACATGCTTTTATAAAACATTTTTTTGTATCCAGAAAGCAATACTTAAAGAGACATGATACCCATTTTTTTCTATCATGATTTAGAGAGGGCATGCAATTTTAAACAACTTTACAATAATGTCTATTATCTAATATGCTTCATTCTCTTGATATCCTTTGTTGAAAAGCATACCTAAATAGGTTCATGGGCTGCTGATTGGTGACTGCACATAGATGCCTTATGTTATTGGCTCACCCATGTGCCTTGCTATTTCTTCAATAATGATACTAATAGAATTAAGCAAATTAGATAATAGAAGTAGATGTTGTTTAAAATTGTTTTCTCTATCTGAATCATGAAAGAAAAAAATTGTGTGTCATGTTCCTTTAACTGTGTATATATACTACCAACAATATAAATGCTTTAAAGTCTCTATAATTTTTTAGTGGGGAAAAAAAACCATGCCTTTACTACACAACTTTGTTTTATACAAAATCTTAAAGCTTGTTATGAAAAATTCAGCCTAAAAACGATTTCCCACTCACTTTTACTAAAGAGATATGTGGTATTGCTCAAATTCTATATTAAACTTATAATTTGTCCAATCTTTGTATCTCTAATTAATAATGAATTCTTTTATATCAGCGCATGGAGTTGAACTTTATTATATAAAATAATGCAATACTTCAAAATATTTATACTTATTTTTTAAATAAATGATTCATAGGTATACATAATAAAGATCATTTGATGAATAGCTTGGGAAATACCTTTTTTTTTGGTCAGTCCCATTGTATAAAATTGGAAAACACTTCAATAAAGAGTAAAAATCCTCACTTGGTGGGAGTCTCTAATATCTGTAATTTTGTTTATGCTTATATTTTAAATGAACACAGGGTACCAGGAAGTAATTATGATGTTTTGCCAAGTTACTGCAGATATAAGAATATATAAAATGGCTTGGTAAGCCTGGCCCGGCCAATAATTGATTTCCCTGAGGCATGCAGAAAGATATGTCCGAAGCATCCATCAAACGCTCTGCAGAACTTCCAGTCCATGCTCTGCTGATTGACCTTTGACATTTAAGGCTGACTTGAAGATCACAGATTGCTGACAATGCTTCATTATAAAGTCATGACAAGTTACAATTGCATAAAAATGGGTTGTTGAAGGTCAAAATGAAACAAAACCTTGGCTTTAAGTATTAGATGCATATAAAATAAAATGACATATTATTTCCAATCAACTAATTTGGCTTGTCTGAATTTACAGTATATGTATGTATTCATAACAAAACACAATTACGCTATATACATTAATTCCAAAGTGATTTGGATTTAAATACATTAAGGCATAATGAGGTTTTGAAACTATAATAGAGTACAAAAATGGCAGCATAAGAAGGCTTTTTATTGTACACAAAGGGAATTCTTGGAGTATTCTACACTACAAGTAGTGGATACAAGCTAAAAAGGTTAGTGAATTTCAGGATGATTAATTAGATATAAGGTTATCTTCAATATGCAAGGAGACAGAGAATCAATTATGGTCTTAGGCAATGAACCAGGCAAGCAAGGTGTGCCAAATAATTCTTAATTGCCTTTAATTTCTGTGTTTCTATAGTAGTTGCCAGATGGGACTGCCAATAAAATAAATAACAAGAACATTATTTCAGCATTAAAAGAACAATGCTGATACAGTTAGTATATACTATATAGCATAAGATGAGGTCAAACAATTATCATAAACATCACATGGATTATTAAAGTGCAATTCTGTTGAAATACCTATTTTCTACTCTAAAATATATTGAAAAGCCTTCATTTTTGCTATCTTGTTTATATACAGTGAATCTGCTCTCCTTTTAGCAACATTAGACTGTACTCATCTACACCAAGGTGTAGGGTCGGGTGTGCACCTGCTAGATTTGTGCAGTCTAGTTTGTTGCAGTGTATGAGTGTAATCAATTTACACGTGAAATCAGTACTGGGCAAATGTGTATATGAATATAAAATCTATTTTACTTAAATATAATGTATAATTAAAGGGACATTTCAGTCAAAATATAAATACACATATATTTATTGCATCTTTGAATAGAAACATATTTGCAATAAACATGTATTGGCAAAAATGCTTCTATTAAAGGGACAGTCTATACCACAATTTTTATTGTTTAAAAAGATAGATAATCTCTTTATTACCAATTCCTTAGTTTTGCATAACCAACACAGTTATATAAATACACTTTTTACCTCTGTGATTACCTTGTATCTTAGCCTCTGCACACTGACCCCTTATTTCAGTTCTTTTGACAGACATCCATTTTAGCCAATCAGAGCTGGCTCACCTGAACTCCACGTGCGTGAGCACAGTGTAATCTATATGACACCAAAAAACAAAGATTGTGGGGAGCGCCCCAAAGAGGCTATCCGTTTTGGCTTATTAATTCAATTTACCTAGTCTGCCAAACATTTATCATTCCATCCATATAGAGATATGATTCAATTAATAATAAACTGCTTACAGTAAATGGATTAATACAATTTTATTTTCTATTGGAAAAAATTAACATAAAATATTGTTTACTCAAATTAATTCAATCAGCTGCAAGACTCCGGTGTCTTATCCTAAACAATTATATGCAATAATAAAAGAACTAAACTCATCAAATATAAACTCACAGATAAATCTCATCAATATTAAAATTCAATATATAATACACTTATTAAATGTATGCGAACATATATAAACTTGATACAACGTTGCAACAGCAATTGATTATTCAGTAATATCTAGTTCAGTTTGTTGTAACTTGTTACAACAAACTGCACAGGTTAGTTCAATTAGTTCGTTAGCCCATTCAATATCTCCTATAAGGTTCCAGTTAAACGGTTTGTTGATGTGTCAAAGTAGTGTCTCTATAATACCGTTAATGTTCAATTATACGTTTCACCTTTTAAAAATCAAGGGACATGATACCTTATTTTTTTTTATTCTTTTTTCATACAGGCAGCTCAAACGATTCCACTGGTGCCTGTGCTGCCCCTGGTCGGATAATAGATCACAGAGTAATGCTGAAGATGCCGCTCGTCAGCGGTTGTTTAATCTCCGGTTTGCTTTACCTTCAGAATCCAGTTCACCAATCAGATGGTGCGTGCACTTATTCTAATTTTCAACTCCTATCGCCCCAGCAGTTTCGTCAGACGGACCTGAGTTCTCCGGTTTCCCACTCTGATGCTGGTGTTGCGGTTATGGGAGTCAGACTGTATACTCTTTCAATATCACTGGCCAATATCATTGAGTGTGCACTGCTTCTGTTATGGGCTGTGAGAATACCTGAGCTCCAAGATGGCAGCACCCAGTATGAAGAAACAGGGCTGCAGTATAGAACACCTTTAAAGGGCCACTGTAAGTAAATATTTTCTATGCCTGTTACTAACTACCCCAAATACGCTTTTTACCAATAGCATTTCATTAACATATCTCTACCGTATATCAGAAATCTTGTCTGCAAATTTAATTGTTTTCCAAACCCACTCCGTGGGTATCCTTTGCTCTGTACCAATCCGTTTACAATACCTAGGTTTCAAAATGGCGCTTTAAACACAAAGTTATTGGTTTAAGTATTTTGAACATGCAGTGCTGAAAATAGTGGGCAGGATAACGTGACATCATCGGCAAATAAAAGATATAACTTTTAGAACGTTATGAAACTTTGTTTTGGAGAAAATATAGGTCAGTAGGTTTTAATTAATGTTTATCAACTTTAATATGTTAGTTGTTTAGCTTAAAAATTATAACAGAAAGTAATCCTTTAAGCTGTAATATAACCGAACTTTCATCTCTAGTATTCCAGGGTGTATTCCAGTATTAAGGGCTATTGGTAGTTTATTGTAGGTTAGGGGGTGTTTTTATTTTGGGGGGCTTTTTTATTTTTATAGGGCTATTAGATTAGGTGTAATTGTTTTTATTTTGATAATTTTGTTTATTATTTTTTGTAATCTTAAGAGTTTTTTATTTTTCGTAATTTAGTGTTTATTATTTTTGTAATTTTAGATTTTTTAATTTTTTCGTAGTGTTAGTTTTTTTTAAATTTGTAATTTAGATTTTTTTAATTGCTTTTTTTTAATTTTATTAGAATAGTTATGTTAGGGTAATTTATAGTTTAAACTTGGGTTTTTTATTTCACAGGTAAGTTTTTATTTACTGTGTTTTAAAATAGTAATATTATAACTTTTAATTTAAAGTTAGGGGGTGTTAGGTTTAGGGGTTAATAGCTTAATCTAGTGTTTTGCAATGTGGGGGGCTGATGGTTTAGGGGTCAATAGGTTTAGGTTATTAGTTACAATGTGGGGGGCTGGAGGTTTAGGGGTTAATACTTTATTATAGTGTTGGCGATGTGGGGGGCTGGCGGTTTAGGGGTTAATAGGTTTATTTAGGTGTCGGGGAGCAGCGGATTAGGGGTTCATAGGTTTATTTAGTGTCTGCGATGTAGGGGAGCAGCAGTTTAGGGGTTAATAACTTATTAGTGTCGGGAAGCAGCGGAATAGGGGTTAATAACTTAGGGGTGTTTAGAATAGGGGTTTATGTTAGGGTGTTAGGTTTTAATGTAACTTTCTTTTCCCCATAGACATCAATGGGGTTGCGTTACGGCAATCTCCATTCCGCGATCGCAGGTGTTCGTTTTATTCTAACACTTTCTGCCCAATGATGTCTATTGGGGAAAGTGTGCACGAGCATGTCAAATCAGCCCTTGACTTTTGTGCAGTATGGAACTTAACGCACAGCACAAGAAGGCTTTTCAGTAACTCGTAATGGCAGCGCTAGGGAAAGTGCAATAACCTTTTTTTTTTTTTGGCTTTATTTTCACACCCTGTTTAGCGCAAAACTCGTAATCTAGGTGAATGTAAATAAATTAAACAGAGCAAATAATACAAATCACACTATATACATTTATTGCACAGATAAAACATATGGATCCAAATAAAAAATTACAAAACATAGACAAATGATCCAATATGACAAATGATCCAATATGACAAATGATCCAAGTATCCCAATCATAGCAATATCTAGAATGTCTACTGATCCATATCACAGTAATAAATCATTGTACAACCACAAGCTGCTCCAGCTCAGGGTTGTCTTATGGTATATTTTGTATCCACCACTTTTTCAGAGCTGCACTCCTATTCTGTAAGTCACTACGGAATCCTGGATACTACAAAATTAGAGCAACGCATTTCAGCTCTTCCAGTGCCTTTCTCAACCTTTGTCTGAAGATCCCTCTGACACTTGAATACACACTGTTTACCATCAATTTAACAGACCACATATAAAGAAGAGCAGTCTCATTTATTTGAGATATTCCAGCACTAGAATAAACTAAACTAGGTTTAGTCATTTCTAGATCACAAACATTCTAAAAACCAAATGGACATTAGGACTACCTACTATTGAAAAATATTTTTATTCAGAAGTTTTAACCTTTTAATGCTGTTGTATTCCGTCACAACAGCACTGGGCTTTAAAGCCGTTATGACGGAATACAACGTCATCGCAAACGGCTGTCCTGAAGCGTACTAGGCTTGCAGGATTTGATCGCGGTCTGGAGGGCATTCCTAGCATCTTAGGGACGCCTTCCAAACCTGATCCCATAATTGAAATCTCGCAATCTTTTGCACGATTGTTTGATTTCAATTTGTCTACATCGGAACGCTGTTCCGATGTATACTTTTTGACCTGGTCATGAAAGGGTTAAGAAACATTGCCATACATGAGCAGCATCACAATAACCCAGCTCTGTGGAGGTACATTTATAGATCTAATATGAGCAGATTTGCGCCCAGTCAGCTATATCTTCCAAATCTAATAAAGACTGGTGCTATAGTTTTGGCTGTTCCTTTGGCAAAAAAAAAGGCTAAAAACAGAATTGTGTCATTAATGGATCAAACAGTTCTTTATGGATTTGTTAGAGAATTTCAGGTTTTACAGTGACGGGTACTCTGAAGTAAATTGGTTCGGCAATGTAGATGTTATTCTGAGAGCTCCTGCTAATTTATAGGGACATTAAAAAAAACATTAAATAAAAAAACCACAAAGTAAATGCCATATATAATGATGTATTCCTAGAAAAGGTTTGCCTAAAAATAATATGCTCAGGAGCTTTTTTTTTATTATAGATTAGTTGTTTATATATTAACAATATAAAAGATTTGGGCTCTATTTATTACGCCCTTGCAGAACTGCAAATTAAGATGCATTGGTCTTTAGATTGCTACTTCCAAAGCTCTCCACAACCTCATAGGTGGCAGGCTTAAAACACCTTGCATTTACCACCATGAGATGCATGAGTGCAGTGCTGTTCAAGTAGTTGAGTGTGCAATCATCAATAAATAGCAGTGGATGCTATTGCCCTAAATTCTGTTGGATTGGTACCTTAGCTGGGAACATTACCCAGCCACATGCTGGTATCCAGGGCCCTAGTCTCCATAAAGTAACGGCTGCCAAGTTGTAACTTTGGCTTTAGTAGATGAGATTAGATAAAGAAAACCTATCAGGGACTGCTTTGACTGAGTTGCTTGATTGAGCAAACAAATGGATGTGTGGTAAAGTCTCTACTTCCAATTCTCATGGATATTGGAAAGCCCATTATTTTTAGCATTAACCATCAGAAAGAGAGGACACAATAAATAAGTATATGGCAAAGTTCATTTTTAATTGTTAGAATGTGTGGTTTATATATAGAACATTGTTGGCCTGTTTAACTTTCAATAATCCATTGCAGTTAATAAATGTATATAAAAATCTATTCAATACAGTACACAACTTTCAAGGAAGTATTACAGTGACTATCAAACCAAAGCAACAGCTTTATTACATTCTGAAGAACAAAAATATTACATGTCAAATATGACCTATAAAGCAGACATCTATCAAAATAACATTCGCCAAAGTGTCAAGAACACAATAAAGGTTTTAAGATTTTATTTCTAAATAAACTACTTTTACTTTGAACACAAAAGCAAAGATACAAGTTTTGGCTTGTTGTAATGATGCATAACAGCCTATGATTCTTAAAGAAATTGTAATGTTTTAATAGAACTAGAAAACATAAAAGATTGCTGTCAATATTCCTATTAGTGCAACATATTAAAGGGACATTAAACACTAAATAAACGCTAGATAGAATGATGCATTCAAAGAAAAGATTAGTCTAACAATAACATGTAGATTTATTTTTAAGAGTTCCATTAGCTGTTTAAATATTGACAAAATAAGTGTAACGTTTTAATATCTATAAAACAATGGGAGCTGCCATGTTGTAACTTAGGTTAGCTTCTCTGATGTGGCCAATTAAAGACAGTTATAAGTAGGCCACTAGAGTGTACAGCCAATGGCTGTGTGGAATAAAAGTGTGTTCTGCACTTCCATTTCAAACAGGAACAGAAAAGCTCACAATTTAAGAATGGCATTACAGGAAAAGGGGACAACATAAATATTCAGGATCTTAAAACATTTTAATAAGATCGGGAAAAAGAAAACAGACCATGGAGTACCTATCCATTGTAATCTATGCAAGAAATTCAAAGCGAATATTAAATGGATAGGGATAGAGAAAAAGACACTAAAGTGGCAGCTTTCCTATAGAAAATCCATTAAAAGAAACCATAAATAGACTGGCCCTTTAAGATAATTATCATTCTATTCATTATCTAAGTTTAAACTGTCCTCTTCCTCGTTAAAATATCTATATAGTAAACATCTTTACCAAAAGGTTACTAGTATCTGTTTTGTTTATGGGAGAATTTGTCCTCTTATATAAGATGGGGTTTTTGGAAACACAGAACTAACTCCTAGCCCTGTCAAACTAGTTCATAGAATCTACGTTATATGAAATTCTAACTTGTTTTCTTTTTTTCCCTTTTTGTCACGGATACATAAATATTTTAATAACATCATCTATGGTATAATTTACTCCTTTTATCAATTATTCTTTGTTCTCTTGCCATCTTTTTATTTAAAAAGCAGGAATGTAAATCTTAGCAGCCAGCCCATTTTTGGTTTAGCACCATGGACAGCGCTTGCTTATTGGAGGCTTACATTTACCCACCAATAAGCAAGCATAACCCAGGTGCTCAACCCAAAATGGGCCGGCTCCTATGCATCACATTCCTGCTTTTTAAATAAAGATAGCAAGAGAAGAAGAAAAATTGATAATAGGAGTAAATTAGAAAGTTGCTTAAAATTTCTGCTCTATCAGAATCATGAAGAAAAAAAATGTGGGTTTAGTTTCCCTTTGATAGTAAATTATAAATTGTCCCCTTTCATACTATAACATCAATATATTTACCATCTTCACTATAAGGCTACTAGCATTTGTCTTATTGTTAGGAGATATTGTCATTTGGTATAGGATGTTTGTTTTTTGAAACTTGAAAACCTACCTGTTAGAAATCGTTAACTAGCTTTGCTAGACCAGGTTATACGATCTATGTTACGTGTAATTCTAATCTGTTCTCTTTCCTATTATCATTCAAATATTAAATTAGTGTACCTGGAAATCCTTCACTTTATATCCTGTACCAATGGGACTTTGAGATGATATGAAAGCAATATATTCAGCTCAAGCTTTGGGACCAGAATTTTCAGAGCGGACCTTGTCGGAACACTGTGATTACTGACAATTTGTTTGAGAACTTAAAATTAAGGACTTTTTGGTTGGCCGATAAAAGGACATGTGACCACAGTAGACCACTGTTGATTGGTAGTTGGACTCCTATTGAATACAATGTGAATAACTCAGTTCCTTTGTCTAAATGTTAAACAGAAGATTTAAGAATCCCCGGGTATACCAGGAATACATTTTAACAGTATGATTTTTCGTCAAGTCATCAATGTGGTTAATGTTTATAATACGATATCCCTATCTACCAAAAGTTCTCTATATTTTATAACTACCGATTTTTGCACACAGTTAGAGAATGGTGTATTCAGTTACAGAATGTTTTCTAAGACCGGATTGTTTTCTGGATACACTGAAGCAAATGAGACACGTTTAATATACATTTTGATTGGAATCTTTTTTTTTGTCATGAATTGTGAACTGATAAATTTATTTACATTTACTGACATATTCAATTATAGTTCATTGGTCTATTTCAACATTTCCTGACAGAAAAGAATAGCCATTGGATATAGCCCTGATGTAAGCTGGATACAGCCCACCTGTGGATGGGTGGGGCTTGAAGAAGGTAGGCAGGGCTTGAGACTATAAATATGTTTGTGAATACTACTAGGCTATTACAACTTGTTCCAGAAATTGTTTTAATTTTATGCTCTTGATAAAGGCTTCTTTTAGTCGAAATGCGTTGAGCTGTATTTTAATAAACCTGAAGCTGCGTCTGAAGACACCTTTGTAATGTTTTTAATAAAAGGCTGATTTTAATTGAAATCTCGTGAGTATAACCTGTTTGTGCTCCTACCATACTGTTTGAAACTGGCTACACTATTGTGAGCTTTTTATTTTGGAGGGGAAAGAAGCCAGGTTAACTCAGAAGATGTGAGCAGCTTGGATCCCCTGGAGGTGACACAGCGCGGCCACTTTTGATATTTCTGACAACATAAATAATGAAAGTATATTTCAAACATTTTTTTATATATATGATTAATCATTTTATATTACCACCTCAAAGTGTTTAATGTCCCTTTAAATTTTGTATCCTTTTTGTTTTCTTACATTTGTGCTTGTCATCAGTGTCCAAATTCTTCTATATAATAAATGTTGTTAAATTGTAAGCAAGCAAAAACTGTTTACATATCACATCTGCCATGCCTACACAAGTCCTGCTTACTAAAGCATAACCGTTTTACATCAATCCTATCCAAAGGAATCTTTCTGCTCCATACCAAGGCTTCCAGCTCATCTCCAGCAAAGCATGACAGAAACATACTGGATCTATTCTCCATCTTCTGTTAATTCCTTAATTATTCTATTCAGTGGCAATTACCAGTTTAATAATAGTTCTGTATTAGCTTGATTAGCTTGATGTGAAACTGTTCAGCTAAATGCACCATTTTCACACTGATCCTGGTCTTGTATCTACCACTATCCACCTTGTTATGCCCTGGCACTGGGGCAATCTCAAACTAGGTCTCACAATATTACTGAAAAGGGGAAACAAACACAAAAATGCAGTATAATCATAACAGTATGTATTATAAACTTATTGCAATAACATAAATCAGTAATCAGCTTATAAAGCAATGCAGTGATTAAACTATAAATGCATTACTTGTCTTCGGGTTTCGAATAAGTCATGAATATCAGCGTATAAGAGTAGGCAGGCAGAGGAATGTGGTGAGAGTCAGTGTCAACAATCACTGAGGGACATGAAGCAGATTTCACAGGTGTTAATGTCTAAGACTTTTCTCTAAGATATAGTACACACAGAGAGAAGTGCACTGTTGGGAACGAAAAACCAGCTCAAAAACTTGTTAGCTTGTTTAATGTCAAATTACTACCATGGGTGCAGGTTCCTTTTAGCCCAGTAATGTGTTTCACAGAGCAATTTCTCTCTGAACAAGGAACACGGCAACCCAGATGATCTTTTTGGCCTTCATTGGGCCTCATCAGTGAGGTGCAGTTTTCATTGGGCCTCCTTACTAAGATATTACTCAAAACTCTCCTGCCCCCTCTCCGCAATTCTAATAATTAAACTATAGTTTAGAAGGCGTGTCTAATGTTATGTCAATCATATTATTTTATGTAGTGAGTGTTTAGCAAAAAGTGTTCTCATAAACAAATATTGTCACAGTGACATCCCACTCATTCTAAGCTAAGTATGTTTTTAAAGAGAAATGACTCATGTGGTCAAACTATAGTATTATGAGTATCAGCTTAATTTCATGTAATACATCAGTCCGCTGAACTTGAGACTGCTGACTGTGGTAGGGTTTAGATGGTGGAGGATGAGTACTTGGGTGGAGCCATATTATTCTTGAACCCAGGCAGCACAAGGTCTTCATCTGGCCCTGCAGCAGAGGCTTCCAGCTCCAAAGACAGAAGGCTAGTTTTAACTATAGTTTTGTACTCCAGAGCCTAGTTATGCAATATACTCTGCACAGCTAGCAAGTGCCCCAACAGTTGTTTTCCACACAGCCTGTGCTATATTTCGACACCTGCCAGGTATTCTGTTCTTCATAAGATACCAAATCCATACTGACATTGTCCCTTAGAAACTGAGGGATCAAATCCAATATTTTACTATTTTAAACTGACCTCTGTTGAAATATATCTACTGTCTATAGACTCCAACATGATTTGTTTTCTTTTACAAACCTTCTGTAGCAGCTGAAAACATTTTTAAATCACTATCTGAAATTCCTTTAGGGTAAGGACAGACCTTCCACACAATAAAAATCAATAGAGTACAGTGAGGCACCTTGCAAGAGAATAGTCTCTCTTATATAGAATATTCACTTTTTGAAGGCAAAATTAAGTGTGAGGTATGAATCCAAAATATATCAATTCTATTTAAACAAAACTGAAATAAATTCTAAACAAGGTGATGTTAATGAACATCATAACATTTATATCACTTAGAAATTGTATCCTGAAGTTTACACATCTATAAAGACATTACAAATGCATGTCATTGATATACACGACACAAAAAATGCACAAAATTAAAGGGCTGAAGAAGACCATCAAAATAAATCAGTTTTAGTATCTGCACAACTCAAGCTGTATGTAATTATAAACCAAATCATGAACTCATCTCATTTATAATTAGACACGCAGTCCACCCTAATTATCTGTTTACTATCTGAGAATGATTAGCGACTTGCATTTATTTTAAAAAAACTAAACAAAATAAAGTAGAATAAAATTTAGCAAAAGAAAAAAACAAAAAAGTAAGTCTTTATAATACTGCTACTAATTTTCTCAAAATATATCAATTTGCTTAGAATCCAGTGAGTTTATCTCAATAAAAATGCATCTTCATTTAAAAATGCATCTGCAGTTAAAGCACTTGATGCAGATAGAACTAAAATGTATCCAACATCACATTTTTTGATAGATTAGTTTTAGACATATTTAATATACCTATCTTTGTTTTTCTAACATTGATCTTGGAACTTTCTACACCTGTGCTGATGTTAGAACATACAGAAGCACTGATTGGTTAATATACAGTGTTAAGGCACTGGAATAGTGCTAATTGAATTGACTAATCCACTTTTCTGAATAGTGCCAATTTATATTCAGGATGAACTTGAATGTTGCTGTTTATTGTACATATCTCACAACCCCCTAAAATGGCCAAAGAGCATCTTGTATATTTAAAGAAACAGTCAATTCCAAAATAAACTTTCATAATTTAAATAGGGCATGTAATTTTAAACAACTTTCTTATTTACCTTTATCACCAATTTTGCTTTGTTCTCTTGGTATTCTTAGTTTAAAGCTAAACCTAGGATGCTCATATGCTAATTTCTTAGACCTTGAAGGCTGTCTCTAATCTGAATGCATTTTGACCACTAGAGGGAGTTAGTTCATGTGTGTCATATAGATAACATTGAGCTCACACTCGTGAATTTACCTTGGAGTTAGCACTGATTGGCTAAA
The DNA here is from genome assembly GCF_027579735.1 of Bombina bombina. NCBI lineage: Eukaryota > Metazoa > Chordata > Amphibia > Anura > Bombinatoridae > Bombina > Bombina bombina. The sequence continues at coordinate 143,254,576 of NC_069505.1, read as the reverse complement.
ATGCAAGTCTTTCAAAAGAACTGAAATAAAAAATTGGGTTTGGTGTCCCTTTAAGGGTTTTTATTTTATAGAATACATAAACATTCAATTGATCAATAAAATAACTATATATTGTTTAAAAAAATAAATAAACTTTGTTAAAAAAATATACATATCAACATATACCATATGGTTATAAAAATAAAAATAAAAAATCCAAGCCAATATGGCTAAATAAAAATGTGTTAAGAGAAATTAGGAAAAAACGTAGGGCATTTAAATTATTCAAAGAAAATAGTACAGACTCAAAATACCAAACTTATAAGGAATGTAAGAGCATGCAAAAAGGCAATCAAATTAGATAAAATTGAAAATGAAAGATTAATTGCAAAGGATTCTAAGTCTAATTCTAAAACGTTCTTTAAGTACATAAATAGCAAAAAATCTAAGGAGGACAATATAGGAAGATTAAAATGTGCGGAGGGTAGCATGATTAACAGTGACAGGGAGAAGGTACTAAACCAGTTCTTTTCTTCAGTAAACACAAGAGAGGAACCAATGGAGGATACTTTGGAACAAACTAGAACATTTCAGATTATTGAATTTATACCTAGGCCCAGAAGAGGAGGCAATAGAGACAGGGGCGAAACTACAGGGAGTGCAGAGGTCGCAGCTGCGACTGGGCCCCTGAGGGCAGGGGCCAAGCTTAAAAAAAAATTAAAACAAAATTCCCAATAAAAAACATTGACCTGCCACTGCCTGCACTGATATCATGTGAGTGTGACATGATGCTTCACTAGTCTCTCTGACTACAGGGGTTAGTGTTTCTGTTTTACCCATTGGTGTTTATGTGTGTGTGTATGTATGTGACTGTGTGTGTATTTATGCATGTACTGTATGTGTGTGTGTGTGTGTATGTTTGTGGAACCAGCTAATTACAGACCTCAGATTACAGACTGTGTCACTCACTATATACAGTACTGGGGGGGTTAAACAGTGTCACTATATACAGTAATAGGGGGTCAGACCATCTCACAGACTGTGGGCACAGGGTACCTCCTTTTTCAAACATGTAATCTTATTCACATTTTTTTCTGTGTTAAATGTAAAAAAAAAAAAAGACATGTATCAAATTCACCCTTTTTTTAGGTGGGGGGCCCTTCTTAAATTCTTGTACCTGGGCCCTGTGGTTTCTAGTTACGCCTCTGAATAGAGAGCTTTTTGGATAAATGAGCTTGGTACCCTTGGACCTGATGGCTTAAATAAAGATTGGAATTTATCTGTATTTTTGTAGCTTAATGAGTTTAAATTCCTTTTATGTAAAATTTCTTCCCCTTTTAGTAGAAACTTCCTCAGTAATTCATAGCTGCTTTTTTGTTTGTTTTGTTTTTTTAAGTGATATTGCTGCTGTATTGCTATCGGATAATTTTTGAATAAAGGATATATTTGGATCTTGTAATTTGTATAATTAATAACGAAAAATACTTTTGATAGTGATATTGTAACAATACTTTCTTGTATGTATGGTGTCAAGTTTTTTGAGTAATGTTGATTCATCCCGATATTTGTAATATACTGACCGGTATTAGATTGATGGAGAAACAGTTACATTTGTAAATATCCATTTATTGCCCCCTGGTGGCGTAGGGGAATGTAAGGATGTTTTGTATCACGTTTTTTATTGCATGACTAAGGGAAGAAATTCCAGAAACGTCGCAGATTTTATGTGCTGAATAAACCTTCTTTGTTCCACTTTATGCTGCCACTTTGTTTTTGATCTTTTGTAATTTACCTGAGAGTGTGGTGGTTACCCTTCATGGCTTGCAGTGGCCTGTGTGCTGGACTGTGTTACTTGTTCTTTTTGAACAAACTAGAACATGCCAGCCCATACCATTAACTGGGTTATGTCTAGAGAATATCAGGAAAAAAATCTATAATATTAAGGTAAATAAAACTCCAGGCCCAGATGGAATGCACCCAATGGTGTTATGGGAATTTAGAGCTGTTATAGACAAACCACTACTCTTAATTTTTCAAGATTCATTCAGAATTGGAATAAAGCTGATGTGGTGCCACTCTTCAAAATGGGAAGCAGGGATGATCCAGGAAGCTATAGACCAGTTAGTCTGACATCAATAGTGGGGAAGATATTTGAAGGGATTATAAGGGATTATATTGATGAGCATATTCGTGCAAACAAGATTGTGAGTTCAAATCAGCATGGTTTTATGAGAAATAGATCTTGTCAAACTAATCTAATTAGATTCTACGGGTAAGTAAGTAAAAATATAGATAAAGGAGAATCAGTTAATGTGATATACTTAGACTTTGCAAAGTCGTTTGATACAGTGCCACATGAGAGATGAATGCACAAAATTAAGGGACTGGGAATAGCTGAAAATGTTAGCTCATGGATAAATAACTGGATAAAAGATAGGGAGCAACGAGTAGTAGTGAATGGATCATACTCGGATTGGACAAAGGTAATCAGTGGAGTCCCCCAGGGATCAGTAGTGGGGCCCTGTTCTTTTTAATATTTTGATTAATGACTTGGAGCAAGGATTAAATAGCGGCATCTCTATTTTTGCAGATGATACAAAGTTAAGTAAGGTCATTAGGTCAGAGCAGGATGAACTTTCATTACAAAGGGATCTGCAAAAATTAGAAGTGTGGGCAGGTAAATGGAAAATGAGATTTAATACAGGAAAATGCAAGGTTCTACATTTTGGAAGTAAAAATAAGCAGGCAATGCATTATTTAAATGGGACAAGACTTAGCCAAACAGAGGAGGAAGGAGGAAAGGGATTTGGAAGTAGTAATAGATAACAAGCTAAAGATGGATGCACAATGCAGGGCAGCGGCTTCAAAGGCTAATAAGATACTAGCATGTATTAAGAGAGACATTGATTCAAGGGAGGAAAGCATAATTCTGTCGCTATATAAATCCCTGGTAAGACCTCACCTTGAGTATGGAGTGCAGTTCTGGGGACCGATCGCAAAAAAAAAGATATTGCAGAACTAGAAAAAGTTCAGAGAAGGGCCACAAAGCTAAAAAGGGGAATGGAAAATTTAAGCTATGAGGAGAGGTTAATCAAACTGAGTCCATTTTCCCTAGAAAAAAAGGCTCTTGAGAGGTGACATGATTACTTTATATAAATATATTCAAGGCCCATATACAGAAATGGCAAAAGCTCTGTTTATTCCAAGAAAATTGATTGTGACAAGAGGTCACAATTTAGGATTGGAGGAAAGGAGATGTAATCTCCTGCAACGGAAACGTTTTTTCACTGTGAGAGCAATACAATTGTGGAACTCATTACCAAAGGAGGTAGTGAATGTCAATACCCTAGATACATTTAAACATTGTTTGGATACATTTCTGACTAGAAACAAAATTCATTGATATGATTGCTTGTATTATATCATATTATATAAATATATATATATATATATATATATATATATATATATATATATATATATATATATATAATTATATTATTATTTCTTTTGTAAGTATATTAGATTTGTATAGGTTAAACTCGATGGACTTTTTTCAACCTCATCTACTATGTTACTTTTTTAAAATAATGTGTTATTTTATCAAGTTTTTTTTTTTTTTTTTACATCTTTTATTTATTATCAGCAGGGATAACATTAGATTTCATAGTAACAAAGAGTTCATAACATAATATTTTTCTAAAAAGATAACATATGATAAGATATTAATTTCATATCAAATACATCAATTCGATAAATCAATAAGAAAGACAAAAAAAAAAAAAATTTCTAATCTTGAACCATTGATATGAGTTACTACTTAGTTCAATCTGACTAGATATAAGTCTGCTGGATTTTCCTTTTAAAATAACAAAAATAAACCAGAGAGATAATATTCCTGGAATGGATTAACTTAACTATTTCTTGTGTTAGATTATTTGCTTTCCTTTTTCTTTTTCTCTTTTTCTCCTTTTACTTTTGAATGTATCAAATTATGTCCAGAGCTGAGGGGGAGAGGGAAGGGAAGGGGGAAAAAAAAAAAAAAAAAAAAAAAGAAAAAAAAAGAGCTGTTTGTTGTTCAGATAAGATAAGTTAAGTTACCATATGTCTAATAACACAATTTCGGTATTCCGAAATGGATAGATTAGAGTATCAATCTCGCTAGGGGGGAATATCCTAATAAATCTTGACCACTTTCGAAAAAAGCTAGTTATCTCTTGCTCCGAATTCAAGTTCGTTGCTAGTTGTTCAACTATACATTGTTTCCTAAGATAGGCCTAGATTTAGAGTTCGGCGGTAGCCGTCAAAACCAGCGTTAGAGGCTCCTAACGCGGGTTTTTTACGCACTCCGGTATTTAGAGTTTATTTACCGCGACTCAAAATACACCTAACGCTCAACTTTCTACCGCCACCTCAGACCCAGTAGTAAACATATACCGCACAAAAAAACATCCACGAATCACAAAACAAATATTACACAAAGTACACTTACACTCATACAAACACAACACTATCTTTATTTTTCGGAATTTTTATTTTTTCTTTAAAATACAAAGGATTAAAGTTGCGAGATCTCGGGTGTTTGAAAAAAATCCACACAAATCCATTTTCCCATTGACTTACATGGACATACGGGAAAAGACCCTCATATACCTACATCTAACGAATAACATTATCACAAACATACACTCATCGATGCATACAAACAATATACACCACATTACATACACAAAATATTTATTTATTACAAAAAGAACACGATTTAGTTACTTTTTCACACAAGCTCATGACGTCACTCACTTTACGAGGAAAACCAGTCTTAGAAAAAAAAATATAGAAATCTTTGGAGCCTCCATTGACTTCTATTGGGAAGACGTGCTCGTGCACGCGAAACCCTCATTTCCCTAACGCACGCAAATAGCGTAGACTGAAAAACTCCAAATACCAGCGCTAGAAAATACATGCTTTTATGCGTTAGACCCAGCTATGATAAATAGATCAAGAAATGACTATTTCCCTATGGTGGATTTATGTTTTTTAATATTAAATATTCACCACACCATAAATATTTTTAACACTTTTAGATTACATCAACTACAAATCCCCATCACTAGTAACACATTATTATTTCAATAAAATTACATTTACAATTAAAATAAAATTCAATACACATTTCTGGATTCACAAACACTACACAATGGGAAACATCTCTCATTTACCTTTATTATTGCATTTCTGTTATTCAACTCATATGCTTGCAGCAACTGCATATCTACATAGGCTTAACACATGATCACTCATGGATGCACATACATTACTTTTAACATTCAATCATACATGTGCATTCAAATGATGGGGGAAAAACACATTACATTCTCTCGAGGAATCACAAAACACAACATATGGATTTTACTGTACTTTTAACATCATGATTCCATCACCAGAAACCATTAGGAATTACGTACAACAAGAACATCATTACACCAGATTACAGATGTCACTTTATGGGAAGGAACAACAATGCCAGACCGCTATATAGAAGTCAGCATATGTGGGACAAAATCACAATATATACGTACATGTACATAACACGCATCACCCATCACGCAACCACAAAGCACACATTTAGATTTTATTCAGCACACAATAACAATGTAGCACAATACAACAACACAATGAGGATTTCACAACTACATAGGCAGGTTAATAATATCATGACGTCATTAGAAGATTCAACCATACACATCACAGATTCACCACTGTACCGCCCCTTTAGGAACTTTAACACTCAATACTACAATACAACATATACGTAAAACACACTTTTGAACAGCATTATTATGGAGATTTCAATGGGACAATTCAGAAATATTGTCAGATCGCACATCAATTATATATATAATACTACAGATGACAGCCGGAAGTTATTCAGTATTCGTGCAATTTTTATGGGACGCATACAATATCGTCAGATCGAAAATCACTTATATATATAATACTACAGATGACAGCCGGAAGTTATTCAGTATTAGTGCGATTTGAAAGGGACGCGTACAATATTCACATCTCGGCAATCACTTATATATACAATACTACAGATGACAGCCGGAAGTTATTCAGTATTAGTGCGATTTGAAAGGGACGCGTACAATATTCACATCTCGGCAATCACTTATATATACAATACTACAGATGACAGCCGGAAGTTATTCAGTATTAGTGCGATTTGAAAGGGACGCGTACAATATTCACATCTCGGCAATCACTTATATATACAATACTACAGATGACAGCCGGAAGTTATTCAGTATTAGTGCGATTTGAAAGGGACGCATACAATATTGACAGCTCGGCAATCACTTATATATACAATACTACAGATGGCAGACGGGAATTTCGGAATTATTATTGCGATTTGAAAGGGACGCGTACAATATTTTACAGCTCGGCAATCACTTATATATACAATACTACAGATGGCAGACGGGAAGTTCGGAATTATTATTGCGATTTTAAAGGGACGCATACAATATTGACAGCTCGGCAATCACTTATATATATAATACTACAGATGACAGACGGGAAGTTCGGAATTATTATTGCGATTTTAAAGGGACGCGTACAATATTCACATCTCGGCAATCACTTATATATACAATACTACAGATGACAGCCGGAAGTTATTCAGTATTAGTGCGATTTGAAAGGGACGCGTACAATATTCACATCTCGGCAATCACTTATATATACAATACTACAGATGACAGCCGGAAGTTATTCAGTATTAGTGCGATTTGAAAGGGACGCGTACAATATTCACATCTCGGCAATCACTTATATATACAATACTACAGATGACAGCCGGAAGTTATTCAGTATTAGTGCGATTTGAAAGGGACGCATACAATATTGACAGCTCGGCAATCACTTATATATACAATACTACAGATGGCAGACGGGAATTTCGGAATTATTATTGCGATTTGAAAGGGACGCGTACAATATTTTACAGCTCGGCAATCACTTATATATACAATACTACAGATGGCAGACGGGAAGTTCGGAATTATTATTGCGATTTTAAAGGGACGCGTACAATATTGACAGCTCGGCAATCACTTATATATATAATACTACAGATGGCAGACGGGAAGTTCTGAATTATTATTGCGATTTTAAAGGGACGCATACAATATTGACAGCTCGGCAATAACTTATATATACAATCCTACAGATGGCAGATGTTCCTTTATCATTTACAAACAATATTGCAGCAACATTGATCGATCACATTCGATGCACATTATACACAACTATGCACTTTCATTCATGTTAGCCTGGACGTGTGCTTGTTACTATAAGATCGCGTTTAAGAAATATTGATTACACATATGATCAAACATTACAAACATGCACTGTATGTGTGATATTTGACACTTTCACATTGAGAATCATTGTTTGAAACTAACATTTCAGCAAACAACAAATAAACGCCCACTGTGAAAGCATTCGCGCCGCTCACATACAAACAGGTGAATACAATCAGCAATCATTACAAACTCACTACCATTGGACTAATTGTACTATAAATCCCCCAAACAACATGGCCAATGCATCACTTGTGATCCACATCAGATCAAGTGCTTACCTTGTTACGCTGTTTTGAAAGATGGATGACGATGACATGGTAGACGCTGCTGGTGGTGCTATTGGCGAACTAGCTGTTGGTCGAATCAGGCAGCCTCGGCGGCTCAGACCGAGACGAAGGGGTCGTCTGGTTCGAGGTCCTCGTGTCTACAGGGTGAGACCCACCTTGGAAAACATGAGTGACTTTGAGGTTTTTGATAAGTATCGGCTCGATCGCGAACAGCTCATTGGCCTTTACGAGCTTCTTAAACCTCATTTGGAGCCACGTATACAAATAAGGACTGCTGTTCCCCCCATGAGTAAGATGCTAAGCTGTCTATACGTCCTGGCCTCCGGGAGTTTTCAATCCGGAGAACTGTACATGCATGGCCTGGCTCAAGGTACATTCTCTGGGGTGTTTGATAACTTTCTGAACGCCATGGTACGTATCAGTAAGCAATACATAGGATTCCCACAGAATGATGGTGATTGGAGGCGCCTGAAGCGGGAATTCTTTGATATTGCTCAATTGCCCAATGTCTTGGGAGCCATTGATTGTACCCACATTGCGCTGCGTGCTCCAATTGATGACTTGCCCTTCAGAAATCGCAAACATTTTCATAGCCTCAACGTGCAGTATGTTTGTGACGCACGGATGAGGATTATGCATGTGTATGCAAATTTTGGAGGTGCTTGTCATGATGCCCGCATCCTCTCTCTGTCGTCCCTGTGGAGACAGTTTGAGGAAAGACAAATGCCCCCTGGTTATCTCGTTGGTGAGTATTTGTGCACAACATGGTTAATTATTTTGACAATTGCCCCTGTATTTTTTAACTGTTAGCGTCATGTTCAGCTATAGGATTAAATTTAACCATTTGTTATTTACCGACGCTAATGTCTATTTTTATTGAAATGCAGATATGTAGCATGTCTTACCTTAAGTGTTCAGATAGAGAATGCAATGTAAACATGTAGTTAGCATTTTACACAAGGTTTGTTTTAGGAGAAATACGCATATGTAGCATGTCTTAGATGAAATGGCAAGATATTATCTCATGCAATTTAACCCTGTCATTGTCTTTTTCTGCTAATGTCTATTTTTATTGAAATGCAGATATGTAGCATGTCTTACCTTAAGTGTTCATATAGAGAATGCAATGTAAACATGTAGTTAGCATTTTACACAAGGTTTGGTTTAGGAGAAATACGCATATGTAGCATGTCTTAGATGAAATGGCAAGATATTATCTCATGCAATTTAACCCTGTCATTGTATTTTTCTGCTAATGTCTATTTTTATTGAAAAGCAGATATGTAGCATGTCTTACCTTAAGTGTTCATATAGAGAATGCAATGTAAACATGTAGTTAGCATTTTACACAAGGTTTGGTTTAGGAGAAATACGCATATGTAGCATGTCTTAGATGAAATGGCAAGATATTATCTCATGCAATTTAACCCTGTCATTGTATTTTTCTGCTAATGTCTATTTTTATTGAAATGCAGATATGTAGCATGTCTTACCTTAAGTGTTCATATAGAGAATGCAATGTAAACATGTAGTTAGCATTTTACACAAGGTTTGGTTTAGGAGAAATACGCATATGTAGCATGTCTTAGATGAAATGGCAAGATATTATCTCATTCAATTTAACCCTGTCATTGTCTATTTCTGCTAATGTCTAGTTTTATTGAAATGCAGATATGTAGCATGTCTTACCTTAAGTGTTCATATAGAGAATGCAATGTAAACATGTAGTTAGCATTTTACACAAGGTTTGGTTTAGGAGAAATACGCATATGTAGCATGTCTTCGATGAAATGGCTAGATACAGATTTATATATAATTTTTTTTTTTTTTTTTTATGTTTCTGACAACTTTTAATATGGATTATGGTTTTTAAAAAATATATTTATACAACAATATACTAGTTTAAGTATTCTGTTTGAATTATGTTCTGTTCTAAATTTATAGGTGATTCTGGGTACATGAGCCGGCCTTGGCTCATTACCCCCTTGCGTAGCCCAACTGATGTGTCTGAGGAGCGCTACAATAGGGCTCATAAGAGAACCAGGGCGGTGGTTGAAAGGATGTTCGGGCTCCTGAAGATGAGATTCAGGTGCCTGGACCGTTCTGGAGGAGCACTCCAGTACAACCCAAAGAAGGTGGCTAAGATCGTTGTAGCCTGTAGCGTCCTGCATAATATTGCACAGCGGGCTGGGATGCTGCAGGCCGTCCCGGTGGACAGAGACCTCCTCAGAGATGAGGAGGATGATCCTGTTCTAGAGGGGGAATTCCAGGACGAGGGACTTGATGTCAGAGCAGACGTCATCAACCGCCACTTTAGACGGTAAATAATAGAAGTTACACTGGAGTATTTTCAATAGATGTGAACTCTAGGGAAATGACAAGTAGAGAATTGTGCAAACATGTTAGTATTGATAAAATGTTATAATAATATTTATTTCTCATAATATAGGTGATGCTCTGGGCATTGGGTCCTATAGCGAGTCTTTGCCACCTGGTTTTTATAGAGGACATCAGATGGTAAGTAGAAATGTATGGACTGTTGCTGGCATGATTTGTACACAAATACATAATATGGCATAAATTTTTAAAAATATAACTTTGTTTACACATTACTTATGTACATAATCAGAAAGGGATACTCTAGAATGACTATGGTTCAATGTCACACAGAGGTTTGTTCTGCTCAATATGACTCATCTTCACACTTGATAGAAAATAACACAGGTTCATACACAGGCTTAGTAAGCTAGTGATAGATATTTATTATGAAATGGGGGGTGGGAGAGGGGTACAGAACTGATTCACACACTTGTATGAAATCTTTATATATAATTTCTTACATTAGGGAGATGACTTAATATAAAGACTGAAAGGGAACAATTTGAAGCCTGACAGTGAAGATTTCCAAGACTGACAGTGGGGAAAAAGCCAAGATTGAAATTGAAGTATACCAATGGGATCATGTCTGGCATATTTAAATTCTGCTGACCTTGAAAACCATACAAAGACATGTTCACATGGTAAGTGCAAACTATTTGATAGAATAAGGCTGTGGAGACATCCTATTGGAGACACTTAGATGATTTTCTATTTTGTAGATGGTATTTCCCAGTCCTCTATTTAATGAACTGATGAATAAGACACCTATTGAAGATCAACTGTTTACCCCTGAATTGACATTCAAAGACCATGCATTGTCCAGGTTGGTGTACCAATGCATGCTAGTGAAGACTGTAGAATATTAGTAGCTTACATACATTAGTCATATTTAGTTCTTAATTAGATATTTAGGGATCACAATCAGACACTTAGATGATTTTACTTTTTTAGATGGTATTTCCCAGTCCTCTATTTAATGAACTGATGAATAAGACACCTATTGAAGATCAACTGTTTACCCCTGAATTGACATTCAAAGACCATGCATTGTCCAGGTTGGTGTACCAATGCATGCTAGTGAAGACTGTAGAATATTAGTAGCTTACATACATTAGTCATATTTAGTTCTTAATTAGATATTTAGGGATCACAATCAGACACTTAGATGATTTTACTTTTTTAGATGGTATTTCCCAGTCCTCTATTTAATGAACTGATGAATAAGACACCTATTGAAGATCAACTGTTTACCCCTGAATTGACTTTCAAAGACCATGCATTGTCCAGGTTGGTGTACCAATGCATGCTAGTGAAGACTGTAGAATATTAGTAGCTTACATACATTAGTCATATTTAGTTCTTAATTAGATATTTAGGGATCACAATCAGAAAAAGGAATACATATTATAGTTGATATAGAGGTATTTGAATGGACATGAAATATTACATTTATGTTCAGCATACATATATTGTTTACATGTGATATACATTATTATGTATAAATTTAATTTTTGAAATTTAAATATTATTTTTAATCAACAATATAATGGTGTATGTATTTCATTAATTTAAAATGAATGTAATGATTATCTTTAAAAAATGTTGATCAAAGTTAGAGCATAGACACCATATGATTTTAAATGTATTTTATGAATATTTTACAACGTGTGTATTAACTTTGTTCCATTTTTATTATTTGTCATTTCAGATTGGCATCTGATGACTTCATGGAATATTTATTTATTTTCTATTAAATATATATTTTTTTTTTAGCAGATTCTAATATATATCAATATAATCTGTAAATAAATAAAACTTGGACTCCCATGACTGGTAGTTGGCTATTTGACAAGCACATGCATAAGAGAAAATAATGCATTAATAGTAGAAAATAAAATTCTTCAGAGAATATTAAAAGATATATTTTAACATTAATTGGGGAGTCATATTCTTCAATGCTTTTATATTGAAAAAGTATATATTAAAAATATTTAGGATATGTATTAATATTATGATTGTTTTAACATTTAATAAGGTGAAGTGGTTCAATTACATGAAAGTGACAGTGTTGTTGAATGTAAAAAGAATTGTATAAGATCATGTATCTTCCTTAGGTATCTCAAAACATTATTAGAAAATATTTTACAATTATTACATTTATAAATGGTAGGTCATTTAACTTTATAATTTTTAATAATTAGTTATTGGATGCCAGGTTAATCTATGTAATTTTCTAGTGGAGTCATTTAACTATACTTAGTAATATTATGTATTTATTACAATCTTACCTCTTGGGTTAGACATCAAATATCTATATAGAATGTAATTTCCCCTTTAGTTTATTTTGTCAATGTTAAATAAAAATACAATATGTTTGGGTCCTTAAAGGGGTCATTCAAAATGTATATTTTGTATACATTGTTACAAATATCATACAAGAATTTAAACATATTTAGAATGTACTATAGAATTACATTCAGTCTTTAAATATACTTGTTAAAATAAAAATAAATGCACATATCTTAGTGAATGATATAAGGCATCTATATGCAAACAACAATCAGCATCAAAATAGCCTATGTAGAGATGTATTTAATCCACGAATATATATAATTACAATATAATGATTGAATAACAAAACATATTAAGTTGGTCAAATATAAGATTATGATACAAAATGCATACATAACATATAGCTTAATGTCCCTCTACGCTGAAGGCTAAAAAATACCTCATTTAATAAATATATTTCAGTCAGTGTGTAAAACAATCTAGAAGTTAATCTAAATTTGCTTTACTCATATGTTAGACTCATTTAGCAAAAGGAAGGTGCCTAGGTTTATGATATATTAAGCATTATTGTGAAATGTTTATTTAAAGGGACATGAACTCAAAATATACTTAAAGGTAGCCATTTAAAAAAACAATGATTTATACATTCTGAATGAGTATTCTATTTTAATCAACTTTAAAACTTGTCTCATATTATGAATGCTCATTGTGATGTTGCTATCATTACTTTAGAAATAAGGCAGTAAATAGCTAATTTATTTGCTTCAGTACTCTGGACAGAACTTGATTGTTTGGAATAATTGATGCAACAATCGTCAAGGACAACCCAGGTTTTTATTAAACAATTGTCCGTAATATAAAATATCATTATTGATTTTCAAAGAAACATAACAAGATAACTTAACATTTGATAATCGTATTAAATAATAAAGTTGATTAACATTTCATGCTCAATCACCAATGGTAAATTTGTTTGGACAGTGTCCCTTTAAGAGCTTGAAATAGTGTATTTACTTCTCTTCCTATCTTGACATACTTTGCTTGAAAAGCATATCGAGATAGGCTCAGTAGATGAAGATTGGTGGATGCACAGAGATGCCTTATGTGATTGGCTCAACCATGTGCATTTAAATTTCTTATGTTGAGGATATATAAATACTAAGAGAAAATGATTTACATTTTAAAGTCTAAACAATCTTCTATCTCTACAGATCATTTGATACAATTGTTTGTAATGTCTCTTTAAAACTAAAGACGCCATTGCACAATAACATATATGAGCACTTCAGAGAAATACAAGCTCGAGGTTTATTTGCGAATAACAAAGCTGTAGTTTAACATTTATAAACAGATTATCAAAGTTACTGACATTCTTCCCGGAATTTTAACATTAATAAATATTGCGTGGGAAACGCATCTTCAAACACCAGATTAGCATATTTAAACATTAGTGTAATGTCACGCAATAGCACACAATCAATGTGCATTATAAATACATTTAATAGAGCAATGTCAATACTTCACAATCAATTTATTTAAAGAACAATAAAGACATACAATATTAAATGTGTATTTGTATTAAAGAAACAGACCGTTATTAAACCGAGAAATGTCTACAACATTAATAATGTGACAGGATGAGATTTTAAAGAGTATTTAATCATTAATATTTCACGGATCACGGATATTAAATCTGCGTCACACATATCCGCATGACAGGCCCATGAGTTACAAATAAGTCTACATGAAAAATGAAGTTACAGCACCACCAAGCGGTATGTGTAAGGAAGTTACTAAGATATGAAACATTAAGGAACGGCCAATCAGAGTTCATCACACAAACACAACTTGAGTCAGGATGGTCTCACAGACATTATAACAATATTTCAAAATTTTATCCAATCAGATGTACAGATAAATTGTCCCATGGTGCATCTCATGTTTACTTCACCATATAAAAGTCCATTACACGTTGCCATCTTTGTCAGTTCTCTAATGCCTGCAGGCAGTTTATATTATTATAATATATTTATTGTACAACCCAGCAGGCATGTCAGTTCCCAGGTTCACCAAGGAGGAGAGCGCTGCACTGGTCCACGCCGTCAAGGACTTTTATCCCCAGCTGTTTGGGAACAAGAGGAGCTCGACAGATGCGCCTGTTAAGAAGGCCCTCTGGGAGTCTATCACCAATGCGGTTAGATTGGTGTGTGACGTCCAGAGGACCCAGGATCAGATCATGAGGAGATTCGGAGATATGAGGTTGCGTTTATCGAAAAAAGTCAACCTCATAAGGGACTGGGTACAAGCCCGTAAAAGAGGGGGCCAAAGAAAGGCCCCGCGGAAACTGTACCTACTCCCTTATGAGGTGACTTTATGCGAGCTCCTCAATCTCCGGGTCCCCAAAAGATTTAGATCCTCGCCATCCTCGGCCTCCTCTTCTTCCCTCCCAGCTGCGGGATCTGAAAGTCCTGACGCGGGGGACAGGGCAGATGCTTCTCCGTCCGGTGGCCTGGGAGGACCCGATAGAGAATCTGAACCAGGTAATTATCCAACTTCATATAATATTTATAATGTTAAAAATCCAAAATGTGTATTTAGTCAGATACTAAACCTATACAGATCTCACAACATACACTACATATGATGTTTAGATATCTGATTTTACATTAGTGATACATGAAATTGGAATGATGTTTATTGCGCTCTACAGAATATGCGTCACAGAGCGGAAATCTAATTTCGCATCCACGTTAACATGGGTTTGCGGAAAGTGGCATTGCTTTATACATGTTGGTCAAATGACGGATGCGTAATTCCGCTTGGAATCATTGCGCAATGATCGCGAAAATGGCATTTCTCATCCACGTTAACATGGGTTTGCGGAAAGTGGCATTGCTTTATACATGTTGTTAAAAATTAAATGGAAAATCTTAGATTAGTGAAGAATACAGTATTCTTATTTTAAATATTATATCTAATAAAAAACGAATAATACTAATAAATTATAACATATGGCCATCAATTGATGATTATGTAATAACAAGCATATATTCTTAAAGATACAGTAAACAACACAACTGATTGAAAATAAGAGTCCAGGATATATTTATCATTCATTTAATTGCGGAAACTATTAACTCATGGGACTACCAAAGGATTAATATTTTTCTATTGATTTGTTATTAATGTAAATATTTTAAACATGGCATGATTAGTATTAATGATATGCAATCCTCATTTAATATATTACAGATATGGATGTGGCTGCTGGATCCTCAAGCCAGGGCTTGTCACAGTATGGTATGTCTCATTTTAATTGACATTTGTCTTAGAAACATGGAATGAACATTACATACTAAATACACATTGTTCTATATTTATATGTAATGTCTATTTAATAGATGAAAATTATATAATTATTCGGATATACTTAAATAACATATTTGATTTTAATTGCATGCTCAATACCATTCATTACATCAACATATGGAGTAGATAATTCATTAACAAACAACAACATTGTGGAATCTATTTAATTTTAGATTAAAGGGATACTGAACTACAATTATTAATATTGTCTTTCACATACAGTATGCAATATTAATAAACATAAAATATAATACTATCATCATATGTGACATATTCTATTGCTAAATGTATTTTAAAATAAATAAAGTACGTTTATGTGCATCTAAATATTTGTTGACCAACCTGGGTTTATATTGATGATTGGTGGATACCTTCAACAAACAATATTTATTGAATCCAATATTCCTTATCTGCCTTTAAGATTAATATCGAACAACATTCGAATTATAATAGGAGTCAATGTTAAATCATTTTTTACAGTTTGAACATAGAAATCAATTATTTAAATTAATCATGTCAGTGTCCCTTTAAGACAAAATAGATTCATTCATCATTACATTATTTTTATTAAAAACTATTGATATATAAATCTAATTATCTGTTGGAGTTACTTTATATATATCTGCATACTCTAACAGCACCATGATTACATATTTGTAATAATAAAGTTTGTTATGTATTGTGATAAATATGTGTTGTGTCCTAAACAAGATTACTGTACATTGAAAAAATGGCTCGATGTGACACATGTTTGTTTAGATTTGTCAACAGATGCTCCTCAATATGTGGTTTGTGTGTATTCTTGTAACTTCTTAAGGACATATGACGGAATTATTCCGTCATAAAACAATTGAGCTAAGTGAAAGCTGTGTCCTTAAAGGGTTAAGAACATTGATCATTGGGTATATTTAGATATGCAATAGCAGCATCTGAGATGAATTTGATGTCTAATGTAGTCTGACATTAAACATATGTTGAATACAGATATGTTTACAGAATCCCCTTGATTCAATCAAGCATTTTCTGGTGTAATGACTGCTCTATTCTTCACATTTTAAAGTTGATTAATGTTAAAATTCTAGACAGATGTGATTTAGTGATATCCAAAATGTGTTTAATAATATATATCTATATCATTCATAGAGAGAGTTGGTGTGGGGAGCCCACAGGAATCCAGCAGTGACATAGAGCCGCCTTTGCGGTCTCCTGGTAAGTCCATTGACTCATTTATATGTAATTGAAGGTGTATTGCTAATCAATATTATGATCATGATTCCGATGAAGCATAACATTATAAAAAATCATAGAATTTATCTTCTGATTATATATTTATTTTTTATATTGAGCGATTAATAATTTCTACTTTATTATTCTACACATTTGTTATTCATAAGATGTCTAACATATGTTTTTTTAAAATTTTTTTTTTTTAACAACAGTCATCAAGTGATACACACATGAGAAATCTTAAATGTTCTATGTACTATGCTTTTATGAATTTAACATTAAGACAAACAATACATTAATATTCTGATTTATTGACAATAACAAATCTATTGTCATTTGTATGCTCCATCAAAATGATGTAAATCATAACTTTGTGTGTGTATATCTTTAATGCAACATTGATGTGCGTATTTGAGCAACAGTAACATATGTTATAATATCTGATCTTAAGGTGTACACAACATGTTATGTTTTACAGAGATTGATGTCACATGTGGGATGGAGGAGGAAGAGGCTGCCTTGGAGTCTGATGGTATGTGAAATATATCTATCATGTTTCCAACATGTTTCTTTTTTTGAAATCATTTTATTGAAGACATTCAAAGTCTACAGCTTTTTCCCTTTAAAAAGGAATATTATTTGTCTGTTCAAATACACTACTGCCCCCTTTCTATATCAGGCAGCATGAAAATCTGCTTGTATATATTTTTTTAAGAATATATAATTCATGCCATCATTATGTCACATGCATATTCCATGCCAAAACACAATAATAAGTTTCACATTGTACAGACAGTCATTGAGATTCATCTGAGTGCCTATATAGATACCATATCCTCATTTCAGAATAGTTTACAGATTCAAACACACTTCGAGGTATATTGAAAACATAATCAATTTTAAATGCGTTGATTTGATGTCAGGATGTATGAGATGTTAATATATTTATTTTACATTTTCAGATGGATCCACCACTTCTGGTCATCTGGATTCCGCCCCTGCCCAGTCACAGACCCCTCCCCGTGCACACACCCCTGACCATGGCCACACCTCTGCACACACCCAGAGCCCTTCCCATCACCAAACCCATGACCATGCCCCGACCACTGCCAGCCCTTCCCATATTTCATATCCTGTCCCTCCCAAAAAACGCCCATACACCCCCCTTCGCCGCTCTCCCCGTATTCTGGCCCGTACAGCTGCCCAGACCCAAACTCCCCACTCCCCAGCTGTACGGCCTACCCTGGAGCAGCAGCTCACCACTCCCCAAGCCATTCCCATCCCTCCCCGAGCCAATCCCATCCCTCCCCCCTGTTTAAACCTTCATTGTCCTGGGTGTCAGATTGTCCTTCCCAGGCACAGCTGTAAGTATCATTCTAAATACACTTTATAAGATACTTAAAGGTACAGTGAAGTTAAATTGGTTAAATTGTGATTCAAATCCAGCATGCAATGTTAAGCCAATGTATAATAGAATACTCTTATGAATTATTCGTCATTCTCTTGATATATTTATTGAAAACAACTTATTCCTATAATTAGTTTAAACAATAAAATAAATGTGGCCATCATTTCTTTATTGTTGGATGAATGTATCCATCAACCAGCATGCACAAACAAGGTTCATCAACAAATATTGGCTTCCATAAAAACCAACATTCTTGCATTCAAAATATAGCTTGACAATTAAAACATATAATGAATATGTGTAATTTCTAAAGATTTGTCATGTCATGCTCTATCTGAATCAGTCCATTAAATATTTAGGTTCAGTGTCCCTTTAATTGGATATCACTACATATACCAAACACCACTACTTGGATACAAAATTTTATGTCCAAATGTGGATACATTATCTCTTGTCTAACCCAGTGGGAATGTAATTTCTTCTGGTTGCTATGTTTACACAGCTTGTCCTCAATGCCAAAATGTTTAAGGATATGTGTGCCTACCACAGTCTAAATTGAATTTTTAAATTGCTAATGTAAGTACAATGTAAATCCTTTAACAAGATTTGATACACTCAAGCTGTATAAGTGGATCATCTAAAACCAATTAAAGGGTTCAACATGTTTGAGTAACATGAGCCTTTAATGATTTCTGTCTGTCTGAATAACCTAATTCATGTGTAAAGAATATATGAAAAATAATTGATGTAAATAATTATTTGTCTTTATGATGACAATGTATGTATTAAAATCTTTTATTCTGTTGTGTAATTATCCTTAATATTAATTTTTATTTTATTTTAGGCTGTGACTCAGCATGGCTCATGCTAGAAGGGATAGCAAGAGTAGAGCAGGCCGTGTTGAGGAACGCAGCTGTCCTGAGAGGGATGAACGACACCATGCAGGCCCAGCTCCGGGTTCAGGACTTGACTCTGCGTGAAATTATGCAATTACGTTCAAGGCCTGAATCTGGAGCTGGACATGCACAGGACAATGAAGAGGATGACCAGTAAGTGGAGGATCTGGATATGCTCCATGGTGGCAGATAATAATCCTCTGTCCACATGTTGAATTTGTATTTATATTGTTGCCATTTGGCCTTTTTATCAGTTTTTTGTTGTGCCTGTTGCACTCTTTTACCTTGTCATGTGTCTCCAATGAGGCTATGCTGGCCCTTGGCAACTCTCTTCATGGACTGTGATGCACTGTGTTACCTTGCCATGTGTCTCCAATGGGGCTATGCTGGCCCTTGGCAACTCTCTTCATGGACTGTGATGCACTGTGTTACCTTGCCATGTGTCTCCAATGGGGCTATGCTGGCCCTTGGCAACTCTCTTCATGGACTGTGATGCACTGTGTTACCTTGTCATGTGTCTCCAATGAGGCTATGCTGGCCCTTGGCAACTCTCTTCATGGACTGTGATGCACTGTGTTACCTTGCCATGTGTCTCCAATGGGGCTATGCTGGCCCTTGGCAACTCTCTTCATGGACTGTGATGCACTGTGTTACCTTGTCATATGGCTCATATATTCCTTATTTTTACAAGATTATTTATAAACGTTGTGTATGTTTTCTTACATACTAATAAAATAAATTTTATTTCACAAATCTTTGTCCTCATTCTTCCTGTTATTTTTTGCAAGCTCTAGTTTATGTTGTTTATCCTTAAAGGGACCTAACAAATCTATTTGTTATAATGAAATCATATATGTAAGACAATAGTAAATGACTTTAAGATTAACATCTCCAATGTAATCTTATTATTTGTGTTTATATTATTTTCTCTTAGCTCTATCATTGCCTGATTATGATTAGCAGAGTAATTTCTTTATATATGTATATATATTTTTGTATTTGTGTATATATGTATATTTAAATGTTCATATCCATGTGTGTATTTATAAACTCTGCATGAATTGATGCACCTTTACCAAATGATCTGAGTATTGATACAATGATATAATCCCTGTAAAGTGTTCATTTTATTTAAATAGTATTGACTATGTGTATGCTCTTTTTAAAAACAAAATAATGTCCCTTTAAGTGATGTTGATCACTATTGTAAATGAATGTATTTCCATTTGTAAAGCGTTTTTGTCCTTTTTACAAGAACAAGGACATATAGTTTTATTAATAAACAATCTTATTGTAATGTTGACAGCACCTGTATTTCATTTTCAAATCTATATTATTGTCAAAGTGTAACCAAATCAATCTCTGTGTGTAATACAAATAATGTAGATGATGAATATTAGTTAACTAATATGTTAACAAAATACATCTCCTCCCATATATGGCTATAGGTAGGCTGACCATAATTAAACTTGAATAAATGACACGTTTAATCAATACATGTATAACTATTGTTATTCAACAACAATCCAAAGATATCTTAAAACATCAATGGCATATGTATTTCTCATGTGTATCTTTTAAATGTTAAAGATATACACCATAGCTATAGTTCAAGGGACAGTCAAGTCCGAAAAGATGATTCATAATTTGGTGACATTCCTAGATAGCAATCTACACACATACTAGTTCCTAAAATATAAATACGTTTCTTAATGATATGCCAAGATGTCACTGAGTCCTTGTATTGTCTGCGGTTTTTCAGCGATCTCGGATGCGCCATGTTGCTTAAGACGTCACCTGCCAGGCTGTCCAATGATTCCTTGTATTGACTGACGTTCTTACGTGATCAGGAATATGCCTTTTATTGGATTGCGTTTTGACGCGATCAAGGATGCGCCTTTTTTTTTTGGGCGTTCTTACGTGATCAATAATGTGCCTTTCATTGGATGGCGTTCTTACGTGATCAAGGAAGCGCCATGTTAAGACGGCACATGTAAAGTTAAAAAAACGTGTGATTGGATTGCGTAGTCCCGCAATATTTGTGCACGTTAAAAACGTTTGTGACTGCATGCAATTTTAAAAAGCTTGCGAATATGTATTATTTGCATCATGTTACATTGTTGACCCGTAGCTGATAAAGACCAACACATTCTCTTTTGCTGGATGTCTGGTTGAATCAACGAACGAAAGCAAAATGTTTTCATGCATAGGATATTTCTAGGCAAGTGCAAATCTCTACAGTCCATGTTTAATATGTTTGTCAACAATGTTCCTTTTTCTTAAAAATTAATGTTGTGTTTAATGTTGAACATATCTAATTAATAAATATGCGCTATTGTGTTTGAATAAAGTAATCAATATGCATTTATCATATGCTAAATATATGATGCCGACTTCTTCTAAATGTAATTTCGTTGTATATTTTATGAAAGGTTCATTAGACACTCACATTATAAATAAAAATATTTGATTTTGTCTCTAGTTAGATAGTCCATTGTTTAACCAATAGGTTTATTTTGTCTTGTGTTGTAAGAAAATGTAAGTAATTTTCTTACTCCTCGCAAAGCCAATGAGTTTCATGTGAGTACCATCTCCAGCTTTGTCCAGTTTGTGTAAAGGTTCTTTTCATATGTTAATGATGGGGTATTGTGTTTTACGGTTGTAATGGTGGTTCATCTATATTTAAAATATAGCTAACCCTATTTTATTTGCAAGTGTTTGAAGCTTTTTAATATTGCTATCAGTATATGTTAATCTTGTTGTTTGTAGTAGTGTCTATTACATACAGTTATGTAAAAAATATAGGATACTGTCCCTTGAATGCAAATGTTGTTTTTTTGTATCATGTATGAGATCCACATAGTTTAATCTTCAAATATATTTTTGTTAGCATATTTCACCCCCCCACTCCTAAAAGGACTTTAAACCATATTCATTGTTAAAATAAAAATAGTTACAATAAAATATTAACACAATAATGTCTCTTAAAGAAAATAGACTTTATTTAACACGTCAATATAAATGTGATTTTCAAATATTTTTTTTGACAAAGTACATGTAGATATAGCAACAAGCTTAAAATGTGTTAGCATATGTAATGTTGTTAAAGGGACAGTTTCGAAAAAAAATATTTTTACATTATTCGAAAAGTCAATTCTGTAATAACAAGGATATCAAATGTTTCTCAACAATTGAACATTTGCTATCTAAATTTGCTATCTAAACCTATGAGGTTGGTGTGCTCATTTCTTAAATCTTGAAGAGTGCTTGTAATCATTATACAATTTGAGCACTAGAGGGCATTTGGATAGCATTTGTATATGTAAAATCTTGTGCTCATACAGCATATTATTGACCATGTATTGATCATTGATATCTAAAATGTTGTTATGTCAGAACAACAAATAAGTGGTCATTTTTCATAGTCATAGATACAAGGGTAAGCACATAAGTCACACATGTATTTCTCCATGTTTTGTTGTTTCAAACTTTATAATGCGTAATACAGTGTTTTCTTTGTAATCAATAATTTTCTGACTGTCCCTTTAAGCTGTGTTATTGGCATTCAAACAGTAATATGCCATCATGGATAATTGTTATGGTAATTTAGTTAGCGATTCGGGAAACAGTTTGGACATCACATCACAGAAACCAATCAATATCATGAACAAGGATAGGTATGTGATGATGTGGTTTTCACACACTTATAACCCACACTCTGCAAAGAATCTTCCTCCATGGACCCGGTCCCATAGAAGTCGATTATATACAGAGTGTGGTCCACAAGTGTATGAAAACCACATCATCACATACCTATCCATTACACAAAAAAAAAAATTTAAGATGGAAAAAAATACTTACTTCCTCTTCCTTCCCCTCTTCCCACGGGGCTGAGGCTCTGGGAGAGGCAACTGCCGACTCCGAAGAGTCCTCCTTGGAGCTGTTGTGGGAGGAGTGGAAGGAAGAGTACTGGGACGACCAAGGTGAGGAGTAGATGGCTGAGGAGGAGGAGGAGAAGATGGCTGAGGAGGAGGAGGAGAAGATGGCTGAGGAGGAGGAGGAGTAGATGGCTGAGGAGGAGGATGAGATGGGCCGGCAGGAGGAGATGGCCCAGCAGCAAGAGGCCCAGCAACAAGAGGCCCAGCAACAGGAGGTAGACCAGCATGCGCCTCCCGGAAAAATGTGAACATTTCCTGATGAAGATTGAACATTCTTGTTTGTCCTTCTTGTATTGTATTCAGTATACTGATTATTTCGTTTTGGCCTTGAATTATTTGATTCTGCCCATCAAGTATTCTGCGTTGTCCTTCTATGTTTTCTATCCGGGAGGTACGCATCTGGTCTATGTACTCCAGTAGAACCCGCACCTCCGCTATTTCTTCTTGTTGTGCCTGTTGAACCCGTGCACGGCGGGGTGCCCGTGCACGGCGGAGTGCGGGTCTTTGAGGGACCTCGGGTTCCGCGGCTTCAGCGGCATCCTCCTGTGCTTCCGGGGCCTCTTGATCATCTCCCGTGCGCTGTTCGTCACGGGGGGCCTCTTCCCTCCGAAGTGGGAATTCCTCACCACCACTCTCATCCCGGGGAGATGCAGGAGGCTGTGCTGCCTCGTCCCCAGACTCTGTATATTAAAAAAAAAATAAAAAAAGAAATGTATATATTAGCATATTTGCAAATAAAGGTTTAAATGACTTAGCTTACGATACAATTACAAATGCAGAATCATTAATCCACTTTGAAATCTAACAAACAATCAATACGATTTCCGCTTTTTCTAAACAGTGTTTGTGATATCTGGTCAATGTGAATGTTTTTGCGTTTGTTTTCAGTCTGTTTAAATGCACACCTAACCTATAGCCTAGATACTGATGTAACCGCTAAGTAATAGAATGCGTGTAAACAGCGTAATAGCATTAATCGGATCCTTAACACATGAAACCCAATGTTTTATCTTTCATGATTTATAAGCATACATTTAGTATAAACTTTCGAATGTACTTTTGTTATCTAATTAGCTTCATTCTCTGGATATTCTTTGCTGAAAAGCATATCTAAATATGTTTATAAGATTCTGATTGTTAGCTGAATATAGCTGCCTCCTGTGATTGTTTCACCGTGTGCATGGCTATTTCTTCATTAAAATATATCTCAAGAATGAATCAAATTATGTAATATAAGTACATTTGAATGTTTTGTCAAATTGTATTCGCTACCTCAATCATGAAAGTAAATGTTTGCGTATAGTGTCCATTGAAATACATTCGTATGTGAAATTATTGTTCAATGAGCTTACCGTCAGATGAGAGTGGCAGGTTCCCGGTATCGATTCCTCCGATACCGACTACTTCCACCTCGGAGATGCTGGGCCGCAACATTTCCTCCCATCTGCAGTACTCCATTTCAAGGGCAGGGCCGCCACCGGTCCCTGCGGCATGTCGGGCCTCCAGGCTTAACTTTTTTTTAAGTTCAAGTTTACAGTCCCGGTACCGATGTTTGATGGAATCCATATCCCGGTTCCGGCAACCCACTGCATTGACTGCATTCCGAATCTCGTTCCAGAGCCTCCTCCTGTCAGTCGGGGTAGTCTTCTGGTGCTGCAGCATCCTATACCTGGCCATATAGGCCTCTACGAGGGCCTCCTTCTCCTCCATCGTAAACCTCGCCTCCCTAGTCGCCTTGGCCTTCCCCTGTGACGATGCCCTCTGTTTCCCGGACTGTGAAGCCCTACTCTGACCGCCACTGGGCCCAGCCACTTGGTCATCTTGAACCAAGTGGCTGGGTCCACCCACCGCTTCCACCCCCGCTTCCTGCCCCCCTTCCTGCCCCCCTTCCTGCCCTGTTCCTCTCCCCCTCCCTCTACCTGTCCCCTGCCTGGCCTCCATCTCCTCCCTAAACTAAACCCCAAATAATAAAAAAAAAGTGAGTGTGATGAAATGAAAGGGGGTCAAAATAAAGAACTAAAAAGACAAAAAAGGTGCTTAAAGTGTGAGGGATGTAAAAAAAAACAAAGAGGGTAAGGAGTATTTAAATAAACGAAAAGAATAAGACTAAAAGGAGGATATGTAAACTAAATGTAACTAGGGGATGGGTATGGGATGGGTATGGGGTATGGGATAAGAGTAAATGGGATGAAAGGGAATGGGACTACAAGGAATGGGGTATGGAGTGTAGTATGAGGGGGTAGGGGGTATGGAGTGTATGTAGTGTTATTGATAAGTGTATGTATGTATTGAATGTGTTTGCGTGTAAATGTGTTAAGTGTACAGATAAATCACTCGCTCGCTAACTAACACTACTTCTAATTCTCAATAACAAACACTCCCACTAACGCTCACTAACTACCACTAACTGACGCTCACACTAACAACTATCACTAATAACTCCCACTAACTCACTCACGCTCCCACTAACAGACTCTCTCCCACTCCCGCTAACTCCCACTAACTCACTCACTCTCTCACGCTAACACTACCAACTGACTATCTCACGCTAACACTACCAACTGACTATCTGACGCTAACACTACCAACTGACTCTCTCACGCTAACACTACCAACTGACTCTCTCACACTAACACTAACTCACTCTCAAAAAATCGCAAAATCTCTATTCTTAAATCTCCAAAGACCCACCAGCAACACAGTCAAAGAAGCCCTGCTTGTGTGGTGCTTATATACCCTGTGTAAATGTTTAATGATGTCCCAATTTCCATTGTAATTAGTGTTCAGGTGTGCTTTATTAGCAATTAATATTATTGCAATGTGTATTAGGTGTGTTAATTTGCGCATGCTCATTTTGAGTTGGTATTTGTGGAATGTGTAGAATGCGATGATGTCATAGTGGTCGTTTTCTCTAACATTGTCCAATAGTATTCTTTTTAAATGTGAATTTGCGATGGTGTGTTCTTCGTGAAGTGTTGTATATGTATGTTTTTCATAATATATAATGATATTGAATGCGATTTTTTTTTTAGTGTATGTATATATTTTTTAATCCTTGTTGTTATTGTGCGATTTTCCGCATCTTAAAGTATATGCGTATTCCACGTATAAATAGTATTAAAACTTCCCCCGCTTGTGAATGTGTAATGCTTGTGTGCTTTGTTGATTGATTGATGTTGTGACATTTGCGGCGTGTTATTGTTGTGCATGATGTGGTATGCGTCATATGACCGAGCTGTGCGTATTTCTCGCGAGATCGAGTGTTAGGTGAAAAAAGCTATTTTTTGCCTTTCCCATTGATCTCTATGGGAGACTGTCTAACGCGGGCAGGATTACGCGTGTGACATACACGCGTTAGGAGCATCGTTAGATGGTCTTATATTAACTCTAAATACCGGAGTCAAACAATGCCGTGCGTTAGACATAAAACACGCGTGGCGTTAACAGCCCATCTACCGCCGAACTCTAAATCTAGCCGATAGTTTTTAATCTCTGTTATTGATGGTATAATATTGTGCTTCCAGTCCTTAAATAACAAATTTCTAGCTGCTAAAATGATTAGATTTATTATTCTTACTTCTTTTAAAGTTGGACTCTTATCTTTCAAGAAAATTATATCTATGCCTGTAAGCTTTAGAGGAGTTATTTTTAAGACTTTTTCTATCCAAAATTCTATTTTGAGCCAGAGTTGTTGCAGTTTAGGGCAAGACCATAATACATGAATTATGTCGGCCGCTGGTAATCTACATTTGGGGCAGCTATTAAAGTTTGTATTATGCCATTTATAACCTTTATCTGGGGAATAGTATGTTAAGTGTATGAGTTTCACATGGGACTCCCTCCAAGTCTCAGCTATTGTGGTCTCAAAAAGTAAGACTATAGAACGTAAAACCTGCTTCTTATGATCAATATTAATCATAAAGAGGTTTGTCCATTTTTGAGCTATTTGTTTGATGCACTCTTCACCCTTAAACCCTACCATATATGTGTACCATGAAGAGATAGAGGTAAGTCCGGCTTTAATCAGAACTGGCCAATTCCCTAACCTACCCCATGTCCAGTTCCACGGGAACTTATGAATTAATTGCGTTACGTAGTGTCTAACTTGCAGATATGTAAAAAAGTCACAATTATCCAAGCTATATTCTTGTTTTAAGTCTTCAAAGGATTTAATGTTCCCCGTCTCAAAATTAACCACTTGTCGTGCATAGTATATTCCCTGCCTCTTCCATTTCATCAGAATGGGTGAAGAAGTTCCTTCTTGGAATTCTGGATTACCAATAAGGGTTTGATGTTTAGGTATATCTGTGTTAATTCCAACTTTTGCTCCAATCTTTTTCCACGCCTTAATGATTATAAAGATTGTTTTAAACTTCTTTACTTGTTTAGGAATAGAGTTATAAGACAAGTGCAGCAAAGATAGTGGAATTAGAGGGAATATTATGTTTGCCTCAAGATCATTGTCTGTGAAATAATCTGCTTCTGCTATCCAGTCAGAAGCTATACGACCTAGAAAAACAAGATTATAGGAATGCAGATCAGAGAGTGCCAGTCCGGCATATTGTTTAGGGAAGGCTAGTTTTTGAAGTGAAATTCTAGGTTTTTTTGAATACCATATAAAACTTCTAAGAGTAGAATTAAATTTCTTTATATCATATATTTTAATCAGAACAGGAAGGTTCTGCAAGATATAGAGAATCTTAGGAAGGATAGTCATTTTGTAAAGAGCTATTCGCCCTGAGATGGAGAGTGGCAGATGTTGCCAATTCTTCATATAGCTCAGAGCTTGTTTTAATATAGGAGATATATTTAGAGAGTACCAATCTTTAGGATTATCTGATATTATGATTCCTAGATACCTAAAGGAACTTGTAACTAGTTTGTAAGGATGTTTTGTGCAGGAATCTTTCATTTTCCTCAGCCACAATAGTTCAGACTTTGTGTTGTTTATTTTATATCCTGAGCATCGACCGTATAAATCTACTATTTTATTAAATTTGGGAATATTTGACGATGTGTTTGAGATATATAGTAGCAGGTCATCGGCATATAGGGAGACCTTCACCTCTTTTTTATGAATTTTTATTCCCTCAATCTGATGTCTAACTTTCAGTGCAAGTGGTTCAATTGCTAGGTTGAATAATAGAGGTGAAAGAGGACATCCTTGACGGGTTCCTCTTTCCATTCTAATTGTATCTGATACATGCCCATTAATAACTAGACTCGTGGATGAATATAAACATATATTTTCCACCAGTTTATAAAATTTGTTATCAATTCCAAAGCGTTGTACGGCATCTAATAAGAACTCATGATTAACACGATCAAATGCCTTTTCGGCGTCTACCGCTAATATTGCGGCATCAGACTGTTCTTTCAATGTACTCTCTTTGACATTCTTAAAGTAGTCAATAATTAGAAGTAATTGCCTAATTTTTGCTGCTGAACTGCGGTTGCGAATAAAGCCCACTTGGTCTTTATGAATGACATCTGCTATCCCCTCTTGTAATCTTGCTGCTAAAATTGATGTGAATATCTTATAATCTGAGTTTAACAGTGCTATTGGTCTATATGAGTCCCTGTTCGCTGGATCTTTCCCAGGTTTAAGTAGAAAGATAGTATTAGATTCTAAAAATGTATTTGGTATTTGGACCTCGCCTGAGAAATATTGATTAAAGAGTTTAGTTAAGTGGGGAATTAAGGTAGGTGCCATGATTTTATAAAAATCGTTAGGCATTGCGTCCGGACCTGGAGCTTTCTCAAGTTTTAATGTTTGGATAGCTTTTGAGACTTCGAGCTCAGAAATGGGCCCATTTAATTTCTGGCTGAACTCAGATTTGAATTTCGTGATCTTTAAGTCTTTCCAGAACACATCCCTAGCCGACTTATCCATAGGTGTAGATGAATAAATTATTTTATAATGTTGGTAAAGAGATTCCAATATGTCTTCTGGGGCATTCAAATGACTATCCTTGATCTGTATTGATTCTATTGTTGGTGATTGTTTAAAGTTTTTTACTAGTTTAGATAGCAGCTTACCTGATTTATTTCCATATTTATATAGGTTCGCTTGATATTTTAGTTCTGATCGAATTGTTGAGGCTGTTAAGAAGGAATCCCGTTCTTTTTTCAATTTGGCATATCTAGTCCAGTTTTCTTCTGATTGAAAATTTAAAAATCTGTTATAAGCATTACTTACTGCTGCTGTTAGTTGCTTTTCCTTTAATCGAGAATTACGCTTCCCCCTCGCCATATAGGCGATGATTTCTCCCCTTAATACCGCTTTCGCTGTCTCCCAGACAACTGAGAAGTTAGATACTGATCCAATATTAAACTGAAAAAATTCTTCTAGTTTATTTTTTAGCCAATTACTGAATTTCGGATCGTTATTTAAATATTTTGGATAGAAAAAACGCGCTCTTCTTGTAGATAGATTATTTACTGGGATATCTAGCATCACAGGGGCGTGATCTGAGATACAAATTTCTGAAATGGTAGCTCTGGCTCCTCTTTGATATAAGCTATCATTTACTAGAATAAGATCAATTCTGGATAATGATTTAAATGCCTTTGAATAACATGTATAATTTTTTAAATCCGGGTTTTGGACCCGCCAGATATCTCTGACGGCTAGATTTTGAAAGATAGTGTTAAAAATTTTTGCTTCCAAGTTATCTTTTTTAGTTTTTTTTTGCGCAGTACCTCTTCTCAGTCTATCGAGGGGACATCGGGGTGCCATATTAAAATCACCTGCAACTATTACATAACCTTCTGCTACTTGAAGTAGTTGAGATTGGAGGGAGTCCCAGAATTCTGGTTTAATTGTGTTGGGGGCATATAAGTTGCATATTGTATATATAGATCCTGCTATTTTCAATTTTAGTATTAAATATCTGCTTTCTAAGTCTACTATTGTGAGTAGTTTGTCATATACTAATTTTTTTCCTAGTAAAATAGCTACCCCGTTTTTTCTATTGGAGGTCGGAGCGCAAATTACTTCTGACACCCATGTCGATTTAAGTTTCATGGATTCCTCTAGATTTAAATGTGTCTCTTGAATTAATGCTATTGATGTATTAATCCTTTGTAGGTGTGATAAAATCATTTTTCGTTTAATAGGGGATGTAATTCCCCCTATGTTCCATGTTGTGAGTCTAAGATTTTTACCCATCTAGTATATATTTATTGGTGTAAGTAGCAGATATGCAACAACAAAAAAATAAAAGAAAAAAAAATAAATAAATAGATAAATAAAAAAAATAAAATAAAAAATAAATAAATAAATAAGGAGAAAAAAGGAAAGAAACAAAGGTCTCCCTCAGCTCTGGAATTATAAAAAGTTTATCTATTATTAATATCATGGTGTAGATATGCAAGAATTTATTAATGGTATGGGAGAAAAAGAAACATAGAAAAAATTTATCTAAGCGATGGTTAAAACCCATGCTCTGCTAATTTTCTCTCTGCCTCGGCTACTGTTTGAAAAAAAAAAGTTTGACCTTCTACAGTTACCTTGAGCCTAGCAGGATAGATAACTGTGGCTTGCCAGCCGACCTTTAGCATTTTTCCACAAACTGGGGAGAGCTCCTTTCTCTTAGAAGATATCTCCATAGAGAAATCTTGAAATAACAATATCTTTGAGCCCTCATAGACCAAGAGCTGCTTTTTTCTGTAATATTGCATAAACAGCAATTTATCCTGATAATTTAAAAATTTTGCGATAATTGGTCTTGGTTTAGAGACATTTGGAGATCTCCCCAATCTTTGAACTCTCTCTATCAGAAAAGGCGTAGGTGGTGGGGGAATGTTCAGCAATTGAGGGAGTGTGAGTGTCATGAATTTCATTAAATCTTCTTGCTGTACAGATTCTGGGTATCCTATAATTCTTAAATTATTCCTCCTTGCCCTATTCTCAAGATCATCTATTTTAGCTTGGAGTTTATTTATTAACTTTTGGTTTCCCTCAATTTTTGGGGTCTGAATATTTGTCTTATCCTCAAGATCAGAAATTCTCTGTTCTATTTCTTGTAGTCTACCAGCGAACTGTTTCACTTCTATTGCTAGTGATGCGATGTCCTGCTTTATTTCATTTTTTAGGGAATCAAATTTAGGTGATATGGCCTCTAGGATACTAGAGACTAAAGATTGTGTGTTTTGAGATTCTATGGAGCTTATGCTCTGTGATTGAGCAATAGAGTCGTGTGGTGCTACAGGGCTCTCTATGTTTTTTGTTCTGCGCTCCTTTGATTTTGCTGCCATACCTGGATTAGTCTTGGGAGTGCAAGTGGGGGAAGTGATATATTTGTCCATATACTCAGAAAGAGAGAGAAAAGCAAAAGGGTTCAATCAATGTGTGTGCGTGTGAGAGAAAAAAAAAAAAAAAAAAAAAAAAGGAGGTGCTGAGAGTGAAAAAAAAAAAGAGGTGCTGAGAGTGAAAAAAAAAAAAAAAAAAAAAAAAAAAAAAAAAGTGCTGGGAGTGAGTGTGGGGATAAAAAAAGAAAAGGGGTGATTAATATGTTCTTATGTGAGTTTGGACCAGAATTGGCAGGGAATGTAAATAGAGACTACTGTGCTAAAGAAAAGAAAGATTCTCATTAAACCATGAGCTATTAATTAACACAGCCAGTTCACTAGCTCCAAAGAAAGAGGCAGAGATCTCATGTAGAAGCCTTTTCTAATTGCTTATACGATTTTGGAATACTAAATTTCAACTTTGTATGCTTAATATAGATCTGTTCTTTAAGAGATATTACAGCCTCTGCAGCAAGATCTTAATTTTTTGAGTAACTATTGTATCAGTATTCTTACAGGTGCTATGGTTTATAATGTGACAGATTTCTGGCCCTTTAGGCTCTCAATTAGTTAAAATACAGACTATTTGTAAATTATATATCACCCCTATAAATCTCACTTCTATAGTTTTTCCTTTAAATATCTAGTAAAGAAATTTAGTGACTACAATAACAGGGATAAGCCATTCAATTATACAATTATTATAAGTTGTAACAAATTCTGGTATTTTTTCTAAAGAGTAATACAAATTCCCTTTTTAGTGAGGTTAACAGGCTCACTGGAAAGAATGGGTTCTCTGTTTGCCAATAAGTAGAAAATATATCATGTTATAAAGATAGAAAAAAAAGGCTGCACAGATACTTAATTTTTAGATATTAAAGTAATACCCAGTTCCTGATTTAAAAAAACAATCTGAGTTCCTATAGGCCAAAAAGCCTTGCTGCAGTTCTTACTGAGATTAATAAATACAAAGGTAGTTCTTAAGCCAGTTACATATGAATCTAGCTTTTAAGCATACTTTAGTCCGTTATCAAGGCAAAGATATAAAAGAGTTCTTATAGTTTTTGTAGATAATTTTACTTCCTTGCTATGCCTTTTATTCATTAAAGGGGAGGTTATTCTCAAAGTAGCTTGATTTTAACTTCTTAAGCAGGTTTTTTTTTTTTTTTCCTTTTTTTTTTTTTAAGCAGCAAAACTTGTAGGATAGAAAAGTCAATTTCAGTTAAATGCCTTCAATATTTCAACTTTAGCATAAGCCAGAGAGCAGAGTTTTGCCAAGTATGGATCAGGTAAAAAGACACAGATTATTCCCCCTTACCCCAATATGTTCCTTGTGCTTCAAGTTGAAGTTGGGTATGGAGCAAAAAAGAAAGTTTGTTCTGAATCCCAACCTTTCAAACTCTTTGCAATCTTTAGACGCTTACCGGGCTTAGCGGGGTGTCCTTCCAGCTGGTCTCAGCAGGTCCCGGTATGCTGAGTGCCTCCGTCTCCGAATCCCTCCGCGCAGTTCCGGGGGAGGAGAGGAGGAAATAAAACCAGGTTCACTATCCTCCGCGCTGAGCTCAATGATCCATCCGCTCACCACACGCAGCACCGGTGGGTGGGAGCGGGCTTGATTGCCCCCGAGGCAGGTCAGGTGCCGGTAAGTTGCTGTGAGGGTCCGCGCTTCAGTTTAGCAAGGGGGAATAATTCAAGGCAGGCTGCTTCTTGGTGCTGTTATGCTGCGGATTGCTAAGTCTGGTTAGCCCGGCATTTCCTCCATCAAGAAAAAAAGTCAGCGCTTCACTTGTGCTGCTAGCCAGGGTATTATTATTTCATTATGGTAAGTTTACCCAGTAAAATGCTCAAATGGGTTATTAGTCTCTCCAGAGAAAGGTCTTTTATCTTAAGCGTATGATATCAGTTTACGCTGTGGAGGGTAGCTGGTGTGTTGGCTTTAACCAGCTGCAGAATTTCCTTCTAACATGAAGGATCCAAGCGCTACAAACCGCCAAGGTGTAACTGCAGGGGAGTGATGTCTGTACAGGTGCTCAGGTGCACTAATGCACAGGTGCAGCCTATGCACAGTCTCCTCCTCTTCCTCCCCAGACTATTTTATCAAGTTTTTAATAGACTACGCGTTTTAAAATGTGTTTTGCATGAGAATACATGGGTAACAGATTATAATAACTATATATTGTTTATAAAAAAAAAAACACTCAAAATGTAAGCACCCATAAAAGATTTAATTATGCAATATGAGCGAACTTTGCAATGCACTTTCAATACATATTTATCTGCATTTTTGGGAATTTAAATCTAAAGCTTGAATTGTTCCCCACTGACTCAAGAAGCTCTGGAAAGCACTTTGTACAATTCCAAACCCTTGCTGTTCTGCACATTGGCCAGTAATTGCTTGGTCAGTGCAGAAGTTCCGTTAAAGGGACAGTCTACTCCAGAATGTTTATTGTTTAAAAAGATAGTTAATCCCTTTATTACACATTCCCCAATTTTGTATAATCAACACTGTTATATCAATACACTTTTTTACCTCTGTGATTACCTTGTAGCTAAACATCTGCAGGCCAACCCCCTTGTTTCAGTTCTTTTGACAGACTTGCATGTTAGCCAATCAGTGCTGACTCAAATAACTCCACGGGAGTAAGCACACCATTATCTATATGGCACACGTGAACTAGTGCTTCTAGCTGTGAAAAGCTTTCAAAATGCACTAAAGAGGCGGCCCTCAAGGGCTTAGCAATTAGTATATGAGCCTACCTAGGTTTAGCTTCCAACAAAGAATGCCAAGAGAAACAAAGCAAATTTGATAAAAGTAAATTGGAAGATTGTTTAAAATTGCATGATCTATCTGAATCATGAAAGTTTAATTTTGACTAGACTGTCCCTTTAAATCTGTTCCTAATTGGCCACAACAAAAGTAACCTAGTCAAGGGATTCCAAAACAACATAAAGTTTGATAACAAAATATAAGTTTAAATGCTTTAAAAGAAAATTGTATGGAGAATTTTTAAATTGCAGTGATTCATTTCTGACACATACACACAACAAATCATTTCATGTCCCTTTAAATCCAGGGAAGGATTATACATTTTGGAAAACTTGCTTTTTCAGCAATGTTTTCTGTAATGTCACTTTGTATATAAATTAGTGCACACTATCACACAGTTTTAACAGATGGCAGTTGTGTATAAAGGAAACATCAAACGCTGAACCTCAACCATTTTAAAGAGTATTATTTAAAGATCATAAAAAATAGATGCAAACCCAGGACTATTCTGTTTAATAAGACACTAGAGTGATACATTCTAACATCTAAGGCTTATTATAGTAAACCTTGCTTCTTTGCAATTCAACAACCTTAACCCCTTAATGACCACAGCACTTTTCCATTTTCTGTCCGTTTGGGACCAAGGCTATTTTTACATTTTTGCGGTGTTTGTGTTTAGCTGTAATTTCCCTCTTACTCATTTACTGTACCCACACATATTATATACCGTTTTTCTCGCCATTAAATTAACTTTCTAAAAATACCATTATTTTCATCATATCTTATAATTTACTATAAAAAAAAATATAAAATATGAGGAAAAAATGGAAAAAAACACACTTTTTTTAACTTTGACCCCCAAAATCTGTTACACATCTACAACCACCAAAAAAAAAACATGCTAAATAGTTTCTAAATTTTGTCCTGAGTTTAGAAATACCTAATATTTACATGTTCTTTGCTTTTTTTGAAAGCTATAGGGCCATAAATACAAGTAGCATTTTGCTATTTCCAAACTACTTTTTTTCAAAATTAGCGCTAGTTACATTGGAACACTAATATCTTTCAGGAATCCCTGAATATCAATTGACATGTATATATTTTTTTTTAGAAGACATCCCAAAGTATTAATCTAGGCCAATTTTGGTATATTTCATGCCACCATTTCACCGCCAAATGCGATCAAATACAAAATATCGTTCACTTTTTCACAAATTTTTTCACAAACTTTCGGTTTCTCACTGAAATTATTTACAAACAGCTTGTGCAATTATGGCACAAATGGTTGTAAATGCTTCTCTGGGATCCCCTTTGTTCAGAAATAGCAGACATATATGGCTTTGGCATTGCTTTTTGGTAATTAGAAGGCCGCTAAATGCCGCTGCGCACCACACGTGTATTATGCCCAGCAGTGCAGGGGTTAATTAGGGAGCTTGTAGGGAGCTTGTATGGTTAATTTTAGCTTTAGTGTAGTGTAGTAGACAACCCAAAGTAATGATCTAGGCCCATTTTGGTATATTTCATGCCACCATTTCACCGCCAAATGCGATCAAATAAAAAAAAAACGTTAAATTTTTCACAATTTTAGGTTTCTCACTGAAATCATTTACAAACAGCTTGTGCAATTATGGCACAAATGGTTGTAAATGCTTCTCTGGGATCCCCTTTGTTCAGAAATAGCAGATATATATGACTTTGGTGTTGCTTTCTGGTAATTAGAAGGCCGCAAAATGCTGCTGCGCATCACACGTGTATTATGGCTAGCAGTGAAGGGGTTAATTAGGAAGTTTGTAGGGAGCTTGCAGGGTTAATTTTAGCTTTAGTGTAGAGATCAGCCTCCCACCTGACACATCAGACCCCCTGATCCCTCCCAAACAGCTCCCTTCCCTCCCCCACCCCACAATTGTCCCCGCCATCTTAAGTACTGGCAGAAAGTCTGCCAGTACTAAAATAAAAGCTTTTTGGGGGGTATAGGTTTTTTTTTTTTTAAAAAATAATAATTATTCTGCTGTATAGGACCCCCCTTAGCCTCCAACCTCCCTGATCCCCCCCAAAACAGCTTTGTAACCTTCCCTATCTGCCTTATTGGGGCCATCTTGGGTACTGGCAGCTGTCTGCCAGTACCCAGCTTATACAAAAAAGTGCTTTTTTTTCTTAAGTTTTTTTTTTCTGTAGTGTAGCTTCCCCAAACCCCCCCCCCCCCACCACCACAAACCCCAACCACCTCATTGATTGTTTTTTTTTTCAGTTATTTTAAACTGATTGCACCTTTTTCTGTAGTGTAGCGGTTCCCACCCGCTCCCTCCCCGTGCACGCGCCCGCCCCCGCCCTCCCGTGCACGCGCGCGCGTCCGTGCGCGCCCCCGGGCATCCCCGCCCACGATCCCGCCCCCCTCCACATCTCCAGGGCCATCGATGGCCGCCACCCGCCTCCCGGTAATGCTCCCACCCACCAACGAAGGAAGCCACCGATCTCCGGTGCAGAGAGGGCCACAGAGTGGCTCTCTCTGCACCGGATGGCTTCAAAAGGTTATTGCAGGATGCCTCCATATCGAGGCATCACTGCAATAACCGGAAAGCAGCTGGAAGCAAACAGGATCGCTTCCAGCTGCTTTCCACACCGAGGACGTGCAGGGTACGTCCTCAGGCATTAACTGCCTTTTTTTTGAGGACGTACCCTGCACGTCCTCGGTCGTTAAGGGGTTAAAGGGACATGAAACCCTATTTTTTTTCTTTCATTATTCAGATAAAGCTTACAATTTTAAACAGCATTCCAAATTTCTTATATCATTTGCTTCATTCTCTAGGTATCCTTTTTTGAAGAAATAGCAATGGACGTAGGTGAGCCACTAGCAAGAGGAATATATGTGTAGCCACCAATCAACAGCTACTGATCCTACCTAAGTATGCAAAGAGAACAAAACAAATTAGATAATAGAAGTAAATTGGAAAGTTGTTTAAAATAGCATGCTCTCTCTAAATCATGAAAAAAAAAAAATATTTTAATGTCCCTTTAACTAAATATTTTTATTTGCTTTTTTAATAAAACAACATGAAATACAAGACTCTATGGGCTTAATTACAAGTGGTGCGCTAACCTTTGCACAAGAGCGATATCGGGTTTTTTGCATGCAACGGAAATAGCGCTTGTATTACAAGTTGAAAGTAAACATGATAATGAGAGTGCAATTGTATTATATGCTTGTCAAGTTAGCGCAACTGAAAATGTTGAGTAGTGCTTTAAAAAACAGTTGCTCAGTTGCACAGTTTAAAAAACGCACGTTATGAAAATATTAAATATAAAAATATTATTATTTAAAATTATAGATACTGGGGGCGTGTCCGGGGCAGCGGCCATGTTAGGTTGCAAATTTCATGGCTCCTGATTTCATGGAAATAATCCGTTGAATATCCAAGAATCAGCTATAAATCCATAATTCTTTTATACAGCAGCTTCCCCTGAAAACTCTGGGGACACAAATAATACAAATGTTTTGATGATTGCACTTTTTGGAGACCTAATCCAGATAATTAGTGACATCTTCCTTCCCCCCCCCCCCCCCGGCCTGCCATGTAAAGCAGGTTCATCTAACTTCTGCTTCTAGGTGGCGAGATCTACTTAAACATGGATGAGACATTGCCAGGAATAATTCAGGTTCTCCTGAATGCTCTAGCCCAACAAATTAACAGCTTTGCACACCTTATATCCCTAGCCACGACCAGCCCTATAAAGATGACAACATAGAATCTAAGATGGTGGATGTGGAAGAACACGTTAAACTTCACAGCTACACACAGCCCATCTACAATAGGATAGAGAGCAATCAGAGCACCAACACCGCTAAATAGCACATACCTATAACATTGTGGGAAGCTGAACGATGCAAACAGGGCCACAAGACTTTCGATGGGACTGTAAAGGTTACCTCCCCCAGACCTGAGAGAGCACTTGAGAAAAAACAGCTACCGACTTGGGTGGATGCGGCCGACCACCTGAGATGAGAAAGGAAATATTGGGATCCGGAGGCAACCGGCGACATCAGGTTTTCCATAGTGGTCCCACCAGTTTGGCCAAGTTCAACTCTGTGCATCTATGATTACCCATGCTTTCTGATTCGAGTGAGCCTGTTGCAGCTAAGAGAATACACTCGATAACAGCCTCTCCATCATTTTCCTATCCACCTTCCATACCATATCAACCACATGCTCAAGGACTCCCGAACTGGGATCGGGTAACGGTTTTATATATATATATATATATATATATATATATATATATATATATATATAATATATATATATATATATATATATGTATACAGAAGAGAGAAGCGCTCTTACAGGAATGAACAACAGCTCATCAGCTAGTTCTCTGGCGATTTACCACCTGGAGCAGCCTCTTTTAGACCAGTGTGCCTTTCATCGTCTGGGGTTGTCATGTTCCTTGTTCAAAGGAGAATTGCCTGGTATTTCGGGGCTGGACTGACCTTAACTGGCGGGATCAGACTGATATGCTTCAGGATAGTTTTCCAATGTGAAAGGCACACTGGTCTAAAAGAGGCTGCTCCAGGTGGTAAATCGCCAGAGAACTAGCTGATGAGCTGTTGTTCGTTCCTGTTAGAGCGCTTCTCTCTTCTGTATGCAAATTAATTATGACCCTGGGGAAGTCTCCCTATGGGTGTTAGGGGCAACCAGATATGGACTCCTTGGCCAGTGCTTGCTGAGAGGAATGTGGCTGCACCTCACCGATGAGGCCCAATAGGCCGAAACGATCGTCTGGGGTTGTCATGTTCCTTGTTCAAAGGAGAATTGCCTGGTATTTCGGGGCTGGACTGACCTTAACTGGTGCGATCAGACTGATACGCTTCAGGATAGTTTTCCAATGTGAAAGGCACACTGGTCTAAAAGAGGCTGCTCCAGGAACTAGCTGATGAGCTGTTGTTCATTCCTGTTAGAGCGCTTCTCTCTTCTGTATGCAAATTAATTATGACCCTGGGGAAGTCTCCCTATGGGTGTTAGGGGCAACCAGATATGGACTCCTTGGCCAGTGCTTGCTTAGAGGAATGTGGCTGCACCTCACCGATGAGGCCCAATAGGCTGAAACGATCGTCTGGGGTTGTCATGTTCTTTGTTCAAAGGAGAATTGCCTGGTATTTGGGGGCTGGACTGACCTTAACTGGCGGGATCAGACTGATATGCTTCAGGATAGTTTTCCAATGTGAAAGGCACAGTGGTCTAAAAGAGGCTGCTCCAGGTGGTAAATCGCCAGAGAACTAGCTGATGAGCTGTTGTTCGTTCCTGTTAGAGCGCTTCTCTCTTCTGTATGCAAATTAATTATGACCCTGGGGAAGTCTCCCTATGGGTGTTAGGGGCAACCAGATATGGAGTCCTTGGCCAGTGCTTGCTTAGAGGAATGTGGCTGCTCCTCACCGATGAGGCCCAATAGGCCGAAACGATCGTCTGGGGTTGTCATGTTCCTTGTTCAAAGGAGAATTGCCTGGTATTTCGGGGCTGGACTGACCTTAACTGGGGCGATCAGACTGATATGCTTCAGGATAGTTTTCCAATGTGAAAGGCACACTGGTCTAAAAGAGGCTGCTCCAGGTGGTAAATCGCCAGAGAACTAGCTGATGAGATGTTGTTCGTTCCTGTTAGAGTGCTTCTCTCTTCTGTATGCATATATATATATATATATACACAGGGAGTGCAGAATTATTAGGCAAGTTGTATTTTTGAGGATTAATTTTATTATTGAACAACAACCATGTTCTCAATGAACCCAAAAAACTCATTAATATCAAAGCTGAATAGTTTTGGAAGTAGTTTTTAGTTTGTTTTTAGTTATAGCTATTTTAGGGGGATATCTGTGTGTGCAGGTGACTATTACTGTGCATAATTATTAGGCAACTTAACAAAAAACAAATATATACCCATTTCAATTATTTATTTTTACCAGTGAAACCAATATAACATCTCAACATTAACAAATATACATTTCTGACATTCAAAAACAAAACAAAAACAAATCAGTGACCAACATAGCCACCTTTCTTTGCAAGGACACTCAAAAGCCTGCCATCCATGGATTCTGTCAGTGTTTTGATCTGT
Source organism: Bombina bombina (assembly GCF_027579735.1). Classification (NCBI taxonomy): domain Eukaryota; kingdom Metazoa; phylum Chordata; class Amphibia; order Anura; family Bombinatoridae; genus Bombina; species Bombina bombina. The sequence continues at coordinate 143,214,265 of NC_069505.1, read as the reverse complement.
TCACCATCAACATTGCGTGCAGCAGCAACCACAGCCTCCCAGACACTGTTCAGAGAGGTGTACTGTTTTCCCTCCTTGTAAATCTCACATTTGATGATGGACCACAGGTTCTCAATGGGGTTCAGATCAGGAGAACAAGGAGGCCATGTCATTAGATTTTCTTCTTTTATACCCTTTCTTGCTAGCCACGCTGTGGAGTACTTGGACGCGTGTGATGGAGCATTGTCCTGCATGAAAATCATGTTTTTCTTGAAGGATGCAGACTTCTTCCTGTACCACTGCTTGAAGAAGGTGTCTTCCAGAAACTGGCAGTAGGACTGGGAGTTGAGCTTGACTCCATCCTCAACCCGAAAAGGCCCCACAAGCTCATCTTTGATGATACCAGCCCAAACCAGTACTCCACCTCCACCTTGCTGGCGTCTGAGTCGGACTGGAGCTCTCTGCCCTTTACCAATCCAGCCACGGGCCCATCCATCTGGCCCATCAAGACTCACTCTCATTTCATCAGTCCATAAACCTTAGAAAAATCAGTCTTGAGATATTTCTTGGCCCAGTCTTGACGTTTCAGCTTGTGTTTCTTGTTCAGTGGTGGTCGTCTTTCAGCCTTTCTTACCTTGGCCATGTCTCTGAGTATTGCACACCTTGTGCTTTTGGGCACTCCAGTATTGTTGCAACTCTGAAATATGGCCAAACTGGTGGCAAGTGGCATCTTGGCAGCTGCACGCTTGACTTTTCTCAGTTCATGGGCAGTTATTTTGCGCCTTGGTTTTTCCACACGCTTCTTGCGACCCTGTTGACTATTTTGAATGAAACGCTTGATTGTTCGATGATCACGCTTCAGAAGCTTTGCAATTTTAAGAGTGCTGCATCCCTCTGCAAGATATCTCACTATTTTTGACTTTTCTGAGCCTGTCAAGTCCTTCTTTTGACCCATTTTGCCAAAGAAAAGGAAGTTGCCTAATAATTATGCACACCTGATATAGGGTGTTGATGTCATTAGACCACACCCCTTCTCATTACAGAGATGCACATCACCTAATATGCTTAATTGGTAGTAGGCTTTCGAGCCTATACAGCTTGGAGTAAGACAACATGCATAAAGAGGATGATGTGGTCAAAATACTCATTTGCCTAATAATTCTGCACTCCCTGTATATATATATATATATATATATATATATATATATATATAAATATAATCACTTTTAATAATAATAGTTAATATCCCATAGTTAATATTTCCATAATGTGCATTAAGATAACTAATTAAATCATATTCAAAACCCACAAAATCATATTTAATTAGTATGTTGACTCAAATATTTCATATATAAAAATGTTCCTTTAAATATGAATCTAACTCATATTACATACTTAAATGTTAGATATTAAAGTAAAAATAATTCATAATTATATAAAGAAATAACATTTAAATGGTTTATCATGGTTGATTCAATCACAGATGAAAGTCGCAGGCGCAAAACAAATCTTTTATGCCACCAAATTAGAGTTGCTAAGCAATATGCCAACCATGACATTCTAATTTTCTTCTAAAAACTAGCAAGTTGCTGAACATGAAATAAAAATGGGCAAAGCGTTACTATTAACACCTGACAACATTTTTGTAGACCTATAATATGGAAAGAGAAAATAGATAAACTTATAACAAAATGGAAGCAGAAAACACTTAACACTAGCAGACGTGGTTAACTCTTTATGGCTCATTTTTTGCACCAGTAATGTAAAGTCACCCTAGCCCTCATTGCTTAGCAGACATATTTACACCCCTCAAGAAGCAAAGCACTACAGCCAATCAGAAGCTGTAATGCTAATTTTTAATTACTTAAAGACTTAGGGTCTGATTTATCAATGTCTGGCGGACATGATCTGCTGTAGCGGATTATGTCCGCCAGACAGCATATGCTGTC